>NW_005842166.1:464878-465112 GCF_000455745.1 Alligator sinensis | reverse complement strand
GCGGTCTCTGAGGTGGAAAGTAGGGGGGGAGGGAGGGGGGGGGGGGGGGGGGGGGCCCCCTGCCAGTCCCCCTGACCCCTGCCTGCTTTACCAGTCTCCCCATGGCTGCCCCCACCTGCCCCAGCTCCTGGCCCTTTAAAAAAAAGTCCCAGTGCTTACCGGGTGCTGCTGGGTGGAGGGCGATCCCTGCTTCCCCCCACTGCCCCCCGTTGCATGGGGGGCTCTGCCATGAGC
>NW_005842166.1:457325-464778 GCF_000455745.1 Alligator sinensis | reverse complement strand
GGGTCCCTGGGTTTTTCTCCGTTTTTTTTTTTCTTTTTCTTAAAGAGCCAAAGCCGCAGCAGGAGGGACACCTGTGGTGGGGCTGGGCGAGTGGAGGGGGGTCAGAGGGCTCATGCAGAGCCCCCCATGCAGCATGGGGCAGTGGAGAGCAGCGGGGATTGTCCCCTGCCTGGCAGCACCCACTGAGCCGGTGCTTTTTTTCCCCAAGAGCAGGGAGCTGGGGTGAGCAGGGCGATCATTGCTGAGCTGGGAGAGGGGCGGGGGATAAGCCTGGCCTGGCTGATTCGGAGATTTGGCAGGAGCCAAATCTCTGAATCAGATTCAGCAGAATGGATTTGGGACGGTGATTCGAATCACTGTCCCCCAAATTGGCCAAATCCAAATCCGAAGCTAATACTAGCTGCTTCACACAGGCCTAATAATCATTACATCAGTTCAGCATGACCCACAGTGAACTGGTGTAAATTAAATTTGGTATAATTGTTTCATTTGCCCTCACCCTACCTCTGACTGATCATCTAGCCTAAGGCAGTGGTTCTCAACCCATGGGCCGCATGCGGCCCAATCAGCACACTGCTGCAGCCCATGTGACATCCTGTTAAATGGAAATAAGTTGTGTGGGTGCAACCCACATAACACATGGAGAGCTGCAAGTGTGGCCCACTATGGCAAATGGGTTGAGAACCGCTGCCCTAGAGATATGCAGAGAAGGGATTTCTGGTGTGTATGTGGGTGACTGCATATGGCCTTATATATATTGACCATGTACACTGAGGGGTAGGTACAATAGATCATTTGTAACTACAATATATCCATTTATGTAAGATCGCTAACGAATAAATATTTTATGTTTCTCTTTCTCAGATGAAATAATGAATGTTGCAGTCAAAACCGGCAAGTGATTTCACAAGCATAAGACGTTATGAAGACTAAAATATAAAAAAAAATTATATGCAACTTTCTGTCTTCAGAACGGGAGCGTCCTTCTCCAGAACTTCCCTGTAAAAGCAACCAGTCCTTTGTACCATTTGTTTGGTTTTTAATTTTTAGTATGTCAGGATTCTGGGAGGATTTTGTCCCGCTCGAAAGCAAAATTCAGGAAAATTAGGAACTCCAGCAGTATTCACAGAGTTTGCTTCCAAGTGTAATGAGCCTAGGCCCAGCTGGGTAGAGCCAGTCCCAGGCTCCAGCTGGGAGTAATCCGGGAAGTAGGCTGAGCCACCCCACACAAAGAAGTTCCCTGTTCACACTGGCCTTATAACCTTGGAGCAGACGGCAACAAAGTGATCTGGGTAATAGATTGTCTTGGCTGGTTTGCAATGCCCAACCTGACCCCTTTGGTTAAAGCGTTGTCTGGGTTTTAGATTTAATTTCAGTTCCTGGCTTTTCCACAGACTTCCTGTATGCCTTTGGGCAAGTCACTTCTGTGTTTTAGTTCCCTTTTGGGGCAAGGACTGTCTGTGTTTGCTCGTATTTACATTTACGCACAAGAGGACCCCGACCTTGGTTGGGACCTCTGGGCACTGCTGTATTGCAAGCAATAATGCTGGTTATTTCAAAGAGTTCTTTACCAGCAGCATTTTTGGTTACTTGTTCTCTTAACTGTTGTCTCTCAGGAGATTGCATATCACCTTTTAGCCTGGGCAGATGTTCACTGCACAGTTAACTCAAGTCAGCCACATGACAGTGGCTTCTCTTGAGTTGGCCCAGCTTGAGTGAGTGGCCACGCAGTGAAGTAATGGTCATACTGAAGTGTCCACACTGGCACTGCATTCACTGCAGCACGTAAACTTCCTGGGGCACACCCCTGCAATTCTTTTATTCTGTCAAGCTGACTTATTCTGTGATTTTCTTCCCAGAGACTTGGGGGAGAACTTGTTGGTCCTGTCTGGACAGTTGTGGGGGGCCATGGGAAGACCCTGAAAGATTAGTTGTGCGCTAGTGGGGACACACATCCCTGCGGTGATTATATTAACAGCTAGCAAGTGTAGTGACCTGGGGTGATAGCCTGTAACAGGCCAGCTCCACTTCAGAGCAGTACCCTGCTCAAGATAAGGGTTTGTGCATGCATAGGTCTTGAGTTAGGGGCAACATTCAAGTTGCAACTTGAGTCAACACTGCATTGAAGACAAGTGTCCAGTTCAAATCATATCAAGGGCCCCTGCCCTTCAACAAAGCCTCTTGTGGACTTCGGTATATTCCATTTGTCTTCTATCAGGTTTGGCTGGAGCCTGCTTGCTCAGACTCAGCACTTACACATTTCTGCCAATCTAACGTCTCACAGAAATGCAACTTATCCACGAGTTATTGCTTTAGAAAGCCTTTTCAGGGTGCAGGTGCTGTCTTTAATGTCGTTCCTCCATGTTATATATGTGAAGTCTTGCTTTTACTCTGAAATAACAGAGCTGATCCTTGGATGACCGTATTAGGAAATGTTCTTTTTGCAGTTCTCTCTTACACTGCAGAGTCTTATGTTAAACCCATGTGTGGTGTGTGGGGGATATACTAAAACTAACTATTATTATAACATATACATCGTAGACATTATCAAGGCCCTGTTATACCACAATATGTCTATACTACTCCTGCCCCAGGAATACAGCTTTCAAACACACCCAGCCTACCCACTTGTTGTGCACAGATCAATCTCAGAAATGTGATGGCAAAGCTGCTCTGAGAGAGCCCCCCTGGCATCACTCTCCTGCCAGTTGAAGACAGATCTCTCAAGAGGGCATTCCCAAGAGCACCACAAAAATCAGACAGACAGCCACAGGGAATCGGAAATGAAGTTTCAGAACTCAATTCGTATGTCATAATTGCAATCGTAGGGTGCCTATACACGAGCAGGGAGGCTGCTCCAATGCACTGTAATTACAGCATGGCAAAGCAGACACAATTAATTAAGTCTGCCGGAGCATGGTAATTACCACACTCCAGAAGCCTTTGACATCTTGTGTATCAGTGTCCTCACACTTCAAAATGGTTTGGTTGGAAGACATCACTGCAGCAGATGCCAAAGACAACTGGCCCTCTGACAGGTGACCACTCTGAGCTGACCTTAGTGTGGCCCGCACACCTGTTCCCGCGGCAACCGCCCGCTTACTCTCCTGCCATGCCTTGTTATTAATTGATTAATTGGTGTTAATTAGTGGGAGGCTGCCCTTGTCCTACCCCACTGCTAGGGGGCGCTATCTGAGGCTTCCTTTCCTGCCCTACACCGCAGTCCACACCTCTCCGATGGAATAGCTGTTGTCTCAGCTCTGTCACTATCTGGCCCCTTCCTGTTCTCCCTGGGCCTTCCTTCCTTTGATGCGCGCTCCCTCTGGTGCTAGGGCTCTCTCCGGCCCTATCTCGCCCTGTGCCCTTTTCTCTGGGGCCTTATCTACGATGCTGCCCCCTCCTGGGGCTCTCCGTGCCCAACTTGGGCTCCGTGAGCCCCAGATAGGGGGCAGCATTATCGAGGAGCCCAACTTGGGCTTCCCAATAATGCTGCCCCCTATCTGGGGCTCACGGTGCCCACACTTATGGGGCAGCATTATTGAGGAGCCCAAGTGTGGGCACTGTGAGCCCCAGATAGGGGCAGCATTATCGTGGGGCCCATCTGGGGCTCACGATGCCCACACTTGGGCTTCCCAATAATGCTGCCCCCTATCTGGGGCTCACGGTGCCCACACTTAAACATAAACCGCCTGGCTATAACGACATTGCTCAAGCATCTTAGGGCTGCCATAAGCTGTACCTGCGGTCAGGCTTCTTCCCGCACCCTGGTTTAGGGGACTCCTGCCTCTCTGGCTGCTAGCAGGGAACTGCCTCTGGCCTTCCGGCTGTGCTTTATATGGCCTCCGGTCTCTGCTTTATATAGGAGCCAGGCCCTGCCCCTTTCAGTCAGCTGACCTCCTGGTTGCCCCGGCAACCCACAGCTGGGCTCCTTAGTCACTGCTAGGGCTCCCTCCCTAGCAGTTTCCCCTCTTCAGGTGCAGGGCACCTCAGTGCTCTGTGACACCCTCCCACACGGGACCCCTGGCCCCTCCACTTTCATGGCCATGTCTCCACTTTGGGGACCACAAACTTGCAGCCCTCACCAACACCTGGGGTTCATGTTGGGCAGCAGGCTCAAGCTGGATGCTGCCTATTCCCCGTCAAAGCTGTGCTGCTTTCCTGCAGCAGGACCCGAGCCAGGAGTGGAGCCACAAGGAGTGGAAGAGCTCCGCCCGGACCTCCCATGCGGGGCCGTGAGCGAACTGGGGCTGCCAGGCTCTGCTGCCAGAAGCTGCTCCAGTGACTCGCTGGCCCAGTGGGCTGGTGGGCAGCCCACTCTGAATACTCCTGCACCCCTTCGAGACTGGCCTGGAACCACTTGGGGGACCGGGACATATGGAGCAACTGCCAGCAGTCCACGACCATGTGCATTAAATCTTTATCCTGATACTGCAACTCTCTCAGCTCCACTGCACCATGAGGTGTGCCCTCCAAACAGCGGGTGGCCACCTAGAGCCCCCAGTCAGGCGATTTAGCAGCCCAGGAGTAAGAACGGCCTCCCGGCCCATCCATTTCTCCTGTACGTGCCCCAGTTTGTTCCTCTTGCCAGTCTCATGGCCCCCGGTGACAGGAGTCCATGGTGCATGGTCTGAGATCACAGTCTGTGACTGGAGCTTATAATATCTTTATTTTATTTCACTGGCGCCTCATACACATACCTTTCATTCACTCAGCAGGTGTTTGGCCGCCTGTTGTCAGACATAGCTGCATCGTATCTCCTGTCCCTGACCTGGGGGTGCTCTCTGCCAAAGCTGCTGTTCACCCTTTGCCTGCTGACCTCAATAAATCCTATCAATGCCTTTTCATGAATGCTTGGAGGGGAAGGGGAGCTGTTTACCTGCAAGTGCTTGAGGCATCTGTGCTTAGTCTCCAATCTCCCATGGAGAGCAGCATGGCCCCGACACAAATGGCAAGGACGTGTCAATTAGGCAGATTTATGATCCCATTGACTGAGACACGCTCTCTTAAGCACCCAAGAGTGATGGGGATGTAGGAATTGGTGCAATGGCTGGGCTCCAGGCTTGAGGGGGTGGGGTGTGGGAGGGAAAATGGGCAATTCACCCTCACCTCTGTGCCCCAGCATTCCTGGCCCCCCATCCCCATCCCAGCCCCAACTCCTCTGGGGGCTTCTCAGCCATAATGGCTGTGACTGCAGGGGGTGTCCTGTGACACCTTTGGCTCCTGGTGCTGCCCCTTCCTCCCCCCTCCAGGGGTTCTGTGTTTCCCCCAGGGCCTGAGTCCCTGTCATGGTCATGTAGAGCTGGGGCAAATATTACCATCACAGGTTGCATGGCATCCTTGCACATGGCCTGCCTCATCAGAAGTGTTGGAAAAACTGGTTGGTGGGTCATACCAACGCAGCAGCCACTGCACTGATCCTTGGGAGGGCTGGTACACACTCCATGCCTCTGGGAGAGGCACAGAGATGTGTGGTAAGACTTGGTCCAGAACAGCCACGGCCCCTGTGTCGGGAATAGTGTCTCAGAGTCTCCCTCCACCTCCTCCTCCTCCAGTGGGGTCCCTGCAGGTGACTCTCCTCCAGAACATCCCTGGTCCTGTGGGCGGGGGACATCTGCCTTATTCTTAGCGAGGAAGTGGCACAGGTCCTTGTAGAATGGCACGCTCTGCCTTTGGCCCACAGACAGCGTTGTTGGGTCAAGCATGCAGTAATAATGCCTCCTCATCAACATGGTCTTGGCAAGGCACTGCAACCAGTTTCTGTTGTGACCCCTCGCCTGCATCTCCTCAGTGATATGCTTGAAGACATACCTAATTTGATGCTCTACCTGAAGCTGGTGCTGAATGTTCTTCACTTACCCGATGGCGATGAGATCCTTTATTTGCCCGAACAGCCACTTGTTGGGTTTGGCTAATGGCGTTGGGTTCATCTATGATCTGTGATGGTGCCTGTGGGATCTTGGTGTCCCTGGGTGGGTGAGGGTCTGACTGTGAGGGGTTAGGTAGAAGACTGTAAGGATGGATGGATGGATGGAAGCAGTGGTGGATGTGCAAGGGTGCAGTTCCCAGTGTGTGGTTCTCACTCTCACTTCACAGACTTGGAGCCCCTGTACCCACTTCACTGGGCTCCGCTGTTTAGGTCACTTCCAGAATCTTAAATTTTGGCTGATGCCCCGTGATTCATTCAACATCACATGCCCTGCCCAGGTCCATGGCCCACAAGGTCCCTTGTGTTCCAGGGGAGTGTGTCTGGTCATCCTGGCTTGAAGGTTCAGTGCCCTCCCAACCACATCCTCCACACACTGAATTACCTAGCTGATCATCTATTAGGCCTGTGCGAGTCAGCAGGGATCTGATCTACCTTCGAATCCAGTCACTTTGGATGCCAGCGATCCGATCCAGAGCTCTGGACCAGGCTTCTGCTTCAATCCGGCCGAAGCGGCTCTGAAGCTTCAGAGCCACCTCGGAGATCCAGCCATAGGGCATAATGGGGAATCAATGAAATAGCTATAACTTCATTGTTTTTTGCCTGATTTGCATGAAACTTGCAGGGGTGGTAGCACTGTTGAGAGCACAACATGTACCAAGTTTCAAGAAGATCGGTGGAGGGGTTTGGGGGAAACTGCACCCCAAATTCTTGAAAGCAACACTCATGTCACGTCTATGTGTTACAACAGAGGGGGGTCAAAACTGCAGGGGTAGTGGCCCCTGGTGAGGCCATAAAGCTTGCCAAGTTTCAAGAAGATTGGTGCAGGGATTTGGTGGGGAACTACACCTCAAGCTATGGACGAGCAAAACTCATGACATGGGTGACACTGTGTGTGTTAAGGCGCAGCAGGGTGAAAGGTGCAGGGATGCTAGCCCCTGCTGCAGCTGATAAAAAAAAGGCATCAGAGCTTGTACCATAATGCCATTAAGGTTTAGCAGGACAGGTTTTTTTCCCAATTTTATCAAATTCTGATGCTTTCACATTATGACACTATTCATAGTTTCATAGTAGCTAGGGTCAGGAGGGACCTGAACAGATCATCTAGCCTGATCCCCTGCCACAGGCAGGAATGAATGCTGGGTTCACAAGACACCAGACAGGGTGATCATTCACCCTTCTCTTGAATTTGCCCAAGGTAGGGGTGAGGACCACCTCCCTGGGAAGTTGGTTCCAGATTTTGGCCACCCTAACTGTAAAATATTGCCTCCTGATCTCTAACCTAAACCTATTCTCCATCAGCTTATTACCATTGTTCCTCATCACCCCAGGTGGTGCTGGGGAGAAAAGGGCTCTACCTATTTGCTATTGATCTCCCCTGATGAGTTTGTAGGCAGCCACCAGGTCCCTATAAAGGTCCACATAGAGGGGGAGGATCACCTCTCTGGACTGGCTTGAGATGCATTTTTGGATGAATGACAAGGTATGGCTGGCCTTGCTGGCTGAGGTCTGGCATTGGCAGCTCATGTT
>NW_005842166.1:452316-456411 GCF_000455745.1 Alligator sinensis | reverse complement strand
GTCTTGCAGGGGCCCTACATTGCCTGGTGCCCTCTCCTTGCTCCCAATGCACTTGAACAAGGACTTTTTGTTGTCCTTAATCCTGGACACTAGCCTGAATTCCATTTCTGCCTTGGCCTTCCTAGTAGCCCTCCTACACTCCCAGGCCGAGGAGGAGTACTCCTCCTTGGTGATAGCTCCTCCCTTCCACTGGTTGTACTCAGCTGTACACTGGTTGACTAACCAGTGGACTGGTTAGTCCTCAAACATTGCTGAATGCCCTTGCTGAGCCAAGGGGGTTTCTGAGCACTCTTACCCCCGCTTGTTTCTCTCAGGGACTGTTATCCTTTGGGCCTGGAGGATTGTCCCGTTAAGGTACGACCATCCCTCGTGGACTCCCATCTCCTCTACCTTCTGGGCCCTCAGTGCCTCCCCCATTAGTCTTCTAAGCTCAATTAAGTTGGCCCTTCTGAAGTCAAGGGCTTTAGTCTTGGTGTGAGCCCTAGACGCCCTGCATTGGATAGTGAAATCCAGCAGGTGATGATCGCTATCACCCAGGTGGTCAAGGACCTGCAGTCCCCTCACCAGGTCATCCCCCGTGGCCAGGACCAGGTCCAGCAAGGAGTTACCCCTAGTGGCTGATTGTCTGTATTGATTATATCCTCTCCTTAGTCTCTGCTTTTGTAGGTGTTAATTGATGGTAATTAACTGGCTACATTAGCTAAGTACTGTGTATTGAGCTGGTCCCTGAGTGAATCATGATTGATTGGTAACTGGTAACACAGTAGCTTAGCAGCCAGGCCTGCTGTAGTGTCTCCCCTCCCTGCACCAAGACAGAGACAGTCAGTTGCACAAAAGTGCAGACAGTCAGAAGCACCCATGGCACGAGTTTTGCCTGTCAGCAGTTAGGGGTGCAGGGCCCCAGAACCCCCCTGCACCAATCTCCGTGACAGCTGGAAGGCTTCATGGATGCAGCAGGGGCCACCATGCCTGCAGCTTTCACCCCGCTGCGCCTTAACACACGGTGTCACCCATATCAAGAGTTTTGCTTGTCCTCAGCTTGAGGTGCAGTTCCCCCCAAACCTCTGCACCAATATTCTTGAAACTTGGCAGGCTTTGTGGCCTCAGTAAGAGCTACCTTCCCTCCAGTTTTGACCCCCCTGTGGTGTGACACACAGCCGTGACATGAGTTTGGCTTTCAAGAATTTGGGGTACAGTTCCCTCCAAACTCCTGCACCGATTGCCTTGAAGCTTGCCAGGTTTCATGCTCTCGGCAGAGGCTACCATCCCTGCAAGTTTCATCCAAACTGGACAAGAAACAACAAAGTTATAGATATTTTGTTTCCCCATTATACCCTATAGCCGGATCTCCGAGGCAGCTCCAAAGCACTTCGGGAAGCCGAACAAGGCCAGCGCTTCGACCCGGATGTGTTGCCTTGGACCCTGAAGCATTCAAAGCTTCTCTGGATCCCAAGCTCGCTCTGAAGCCTCGCACAGCCCTGCTGTTCGGTTACAGCTGCAGAGCACTGTCTGCAGTCCTACCATGCAACAACGGTAACTTCTGTACCCTGCCTCAGATTCCATGTCCAGATACAGCATTGAGGACGGCGTACCTGGTGGAGCAGTACAGCAATTCCGGGGTTAACCTAGGCATTTCAGCGACTTGGAGCAGACTAGAAATCTTAGATTAACTTGTCTAAAATGTCACTTTTCATTAAGGTGAAAGATTGCCAAATAGCATTATAGCAAAGGCCTTCCTTTTGGGATTATGGGATTGACAGCTTTCTTACTCTGATCTGGTTTGAGACAGGTTCTTAACCTGGTAAAGGGAAATTATTCTCCTGAACAAGAAAGATGACAAATAATGACTAGTAATCTCAGCAATACAGGCACTATCAAAGAGACACGTTGCTCAGAGTGGAACTTTTGGAGACGCCGAACGTCATGTGGGAATGCATGAAAAAAATCTTGTTAAACTCCCTTTGTGTTAGCTTGTTGGGCATCTGGAACTGGATACAGATCTTCTGGAGAAAAAATGGTCTGTTGACTCTATCAATGCTTTCAGTGGTAACTGGATGCCTCCTGGGATTTTTGTTAAGGGCTTTGGAGCTAACAGAACTGGTAAGTAGGAAAAATGTGGTGTGCATGCAGAAAATATTAGGGGAAGGAGGGGAAAGAGGTGAAATTTCTCTGTATTGTTAAATGGTATATTGGTGGTCGTGTTTATTTTATATAAAATGGAAATGCATTGGAAACTAGCTAATCTGCACTTGATTAAACCTTGCATTATAATTTGTACAGAAAAAAAAGCACTTGTGCATTTCATCCACACTTCCCTGCAAAACTGGTATTAGAGGTAGCACCTTATAGGACTCTGTTAGGACTAATGCAATTTGGTTTTCCCCAAACGTACTATAGCACAAAGTATTAGCAAAAATAATTCTGAGTAAACTACAATTGCCACAAAAGCACCAGTTTTTAGTGATGAATCTTCCAAGTAGCTTTAATGTCTAGCTTCTTGTTGATTTACAAGAAGCATTTAACCTTTAATCCCAGTGAGGCAGGTCCTGCCTCTTACTCCACCACAGAAATATCCCTGGTAATGGATCAAGATACCCCCATTGCACAAGGAGGAAACCAGAGTTTGGTGACCAGTCCCAACCATCATGGCATGAAGCCCAGCTCTGCAAAGACTCTCTGTTTTGCAGTGTTTAGGTCAGGGGTGGGCAAAATGTGGCCCGTGGGCAGGATGTGGCCCACTAGGCCATTCTATCTGGCCCACGAGGACCCTAAAAACATTTAGAAAAGTAATATTTATCTGCTGCTGGCTGCCTGTCATGTGGCCCTCGATGGCTTGCCAAAACTCAATAAGTGGCCCTCCACCCGAAATAATTGCCCACCCCTGGTTTAGGTGGATGTGAGGCCTGAGTGGGCAAGGAGAGAGCAAGACGTGTATCCACTGCTATGGCACCTCCCAAGAATGCTTTTGCAGGATGAGGGAGATACCTTCCACCATCGGTTCCCAATGTGGTGCCCACAGGTGCCATGGTGCCCCCCAAGGTTTATTCAGGTGCCCGTGAGCATTTTCAGGATCAGTAAAAATCATTATTCCAACAAAAACTGCTGTCACTGCTGATTGAACTCAGGCTGTACGCAATGGCCACCCAAATGAGACTGAGTCAGTCCGACTGACGCAGTGATGGAGTGGCCTTTACTACTCCCTCCCCAAATGAAACTATGCGCATGCGTACATCCAGGAGTCTAAATTCTAAACTTTAATATTCATATTTGCCCACTGTTTTTTCTTTTAAATTTGAATGTGCCCTTGGGCACATAAGCATTGGGAGCCCCCACCTTCCACTATCCCATTTCTACGCTTTTGCCCAGCTCTTGGTTAAGTTTCTCTATCTGGTTTCTGCACACAGGACCTTCTCTATTATGCCAATTAGCAGGGTTGTACTGGGATAATAATACTTATCACTTGCATAGTATTTTACATCTCTTTTTTAAAGTCTGAGCGGATATTAATGAATCCTCCTAACAGCCCTGTGAAGCATGACAATAAATGTTGTGATCCCTATTGTAGAGATTAGGGAACTGAAGCAAAGATTTTTCCAGGACCAGCCAGCAAGTAAATAAGCATAGCTGAGACTAAAACTCAGGAGTCGCTCGTGCCCTTCCCCTGCTGCCTCTAATCCACCAATGAACTGAACCAAAATGTCATTGAAAAATCTGATCTTTCAGCCCTTCCTGTGCTCTTGCTTGGTTCATCTGCTCCACTGTTTAAAACAACACAAAATATGTATTAGGTGACACGGATGATCTTGGAAAAAGCCACAGCTCCTCATCTTTCACATCGGCATTGTTTTAGCTAGCTGCGATGTAGGTCATTCTACAGGTCATCTGTCTTGCTGTCACAGCTCAGAGTTCAGCTAGTCACGGAACGGACTTACGTGATCTGGCAGGACTTGGAAAGGTCTGTCACTTCAATTAGGATTCCCAGCTTGGCTGCCCATCGCAGAGATAATCTGGTTACTTACCTGAAGCAAGCCCCATGTCTGCTGAGTCTCAGTGTGCACTGACCCCCAGTGCCCCTGCCCCTGGGCTTCCATGCAC
>NW_005842166.1:450753-452306 GCF_000455745.1 Alligator sinensis | reverse complement strand
TGAACATTTGCTTAGTGACTCATTGATCCTGTTAAGGCCTATGTTGAATAAGCCCATGCGCCCCCTTGGCTTGTGGTCTGTGCTGAGCTACTGAACCAGCAGGCTTCTACCACCAGGGAGTCTCTTCTGTGGTCCCCGACTGGGGTCTTCTTGTACCTGTATGCTTGCACCCACTCTGCCCCAGGCCTCGATGCACAAAGTCCTGTAACTCTACATTCCCTGATTGATTGCATCCAGGTTCACTGACCCCGGCATCCACCAAGGTTCAGGGAGCTTTTGGACTGAAGCTGTCAAGACTCCGGTATCAGAATAAACAGCAGTCTGTTTTGCTTGGTCACATTGCTTCTTTGTAGCACTCACCAGTGCATCCAAAGCAGTGACCCTCTATGGGCCAAGTTCAAGACTGGGGAAGGTTTCTTTGCATTTCAAGTGATTTCAGGTTCCTTGAGAGTACCTCAGTGCCCAAGGAGGTAGGGAAGTGCTCTGCTACAGATGGGGAGCTGAGTCATAGAAAGACTAAGGATTTGAGCTGGGCCTTAGGGCCAAAAACAAGACTAAGGTGGAATTTAGGTGATACAAACTGTCGTGCTCAGCTGCCATCTAATCCCTAGGCACCTAAACTTTCCCTGTTTGACTTCATACTAGGTAACGGGATCTCTAGTTACGTGCATTTGTGGAGCTGATCTATACCCAGCAGCTTGCCACCAAGCCCATGCCAAATCAAATCAGTGCCAAAAACTTGGGGCACTTACACACATGCAAAAAGCCTGTTCCAACATGCGTACGAGTGTACAAGCAGACTTGATTAATCAAATGTGCTGGAGAATGCAATTTGATACACTGGCAGCCTCGCGTGTCACGTGTATCAGCGGCACAGCACGCCCCTGAGCTGGGAAAATGGCAGCAGTGTGCTTTGAAGTAAAACACGTTCAATGTGCTTTAGTCCAAAGTGCACCGCCACCATTTTCTCAGCACAGGGGTGCACTGCACGGCTAAGCCATGTGCTCCCAACATGGTGCTGGGTGCTTTTAATTAGCACGGCTTGCTAATTAAAAGCACCCGGTGCCATGTTGGGACTAGATATAAAAATGCCCTAGGTGTCCCTTTGCTGAAGTCCCTTCAGGGGGTTGATCCCGCAAGCACTCTCAAAACATGCCTAAGATGCACTGGCAGAATTGGGCGTCTCGTAAACTGCAGGGGTACATTGGAGACACATAGGGGTGCACGCGGGTGCACATGTACCCCAATGGTGGAGGTGCACCCCCTGCAAAATGGGGCCACCGACACTGCTGGAGGCATCTGTGGGCAGTCCACGATCGCCGCTGATCACCATTGCCACTGCTGGCGGTGTCTGTGGGTGGCCGCCGACCACTAGTGTGAGCGCCACCCTCCCCCCCAACCCCACCGCCGAGAGCTGCCTGTGGCAGGGGGCCTCCGCCCCACCCCCACCATCAACAGCACCACCACTACCTGCAGGAGCTCGCCGTGCCCCTGCAGCCTCTGGGGGGCATGTGGCATTCATGCAGTGGCAGGGGCGCCTTTTTTTTTTGAAG
>NW_005842166.1:447799-450627 GCF_000455745.1 Alligator sinensis | reverse complement strand
GGCACCTGCCATTTTCTTTGAAGAAGTACTGGAGAAAGTATTCACTTTTTATGTAGTAGCCTAGTGGTTTGAACGCTCACCCAGGAAATGGGAAACTTGGGTTGAATTCCCACTTCAGCCTGAGAGGATTCGAACCCCATATCCCATTTTTCCTGGGCTGCCCTAACAACCAGCTATAGGCTAGACTGAGATGGGGTGCAGCATTCCCTGCCCCTCCTACTGATATTGTGCCAGCACCTAGAAAAGAAAGCAATATTCATGCAAGTGTAATCCTTCTGCTGGGCACCAGTTGGCAGCAACAAGGGTCAGGTTCAATCTTAGGGTCGAAATATATTTTACCTTGGCTTGAGCCCCCACCCAGACCACCTGGGAAACACTAAATAAATTACTAGGGGGTCCCACATAAACACTCCCCCCCACAAGCACTGTAAACACAGTGGGTAAATGTATTACAGAAGCAAAGGCAAAGAAAACAAAGAAAACGCTAAATACAATTTAAAACACTACCAACTACAAGGCATAGTTCATAGATTGCACCCTCTTGGAGAGGCTTCACCCATGCCCCGGCAGTCTGGCATCCTTACACCTGCCCTTCAGCAATGGGCTGGAGAGGGGGCTTCACTGGAGAGTCCTTTGAGCTGCTCCTTGCATCCACCCGGATGCAGGAAGCTGCTAGAGAGTGTGGGCGCTTCTGTGTTGCAAAGGGCCCCTTGTTGCTCCCTGAAACACTGAATGGCAATTCCCACTTCCATGTGGTGGCCTTGAGGGGTGAACGGTAGCTCCAGACAGCATGCTGCACCCCTAAATTCCTAGTCCCACTCCTAGCTCTGCTGGGCAGAAACTGCAAGAGGAAAACGTCAAAGGAGAGGTCAGGCAGGCCCGAAGCAAACGCTGGCCAGGCCTATACTGTACTGAGGCCTGAACATGTAGCTGGGGTTCAGCTACACAGCTAGGTTGAAACACCATAACTGTAGAAACAGCAGAAAAAAGGCCCAGGCCTATGGCTGCAGCCTGGACATATGGTCTCAACTACACCCTATGCATTTACAAAATAGAGGAGGCCAGGCCCCTGTAACCATAATGGCCAGGACCCTTTCCTGGGCACACCGCTCCAGTGAACAACACCATGGTGCTATCCCACTTAAGGCCAGTGTAGCCAGCAACTGCCAGGACCCATTCCTGGGCAGTTTGCTTCAGGGATTAATACCCCATGGCATTAACCCACTTAAAAAGAAAGCAAGCAAGCAAGAAAGCAAGAAAGAGGAAGGAAATAGGAGTCTCAAACTCCAAAACAGACTTTCTCTCCCTCTATCTGAGGCTTTCCCTTCAAATAGGGTTTGCCCGCCTCTCCATTGAAGAGTGGGGAGCAGGTTTTCTGGCCCTGATGTAGCTGGGCAGCTCTCCACAGCCCCAGGAGAGAGAGAGAGCCTTAGAGTGGTTCTGTGCGAAACAGCACTGTTCCGATTCGACTTCCGCTTCAACGATTCGATGGAGCCGTGTTTTGTTTCGAGTTTTGTTTCATTTCGAAAGCGCTGTTCCATTTCATTTAGTCGAAACTGTTTTGCTGTTTCGACACTGTTTCGATGTTTCGCCCATAGCTTATTCTGGAGAAACATAAAATGCAGCAGGCAGGCAGATCGGGGGCTCACCTGCACCCCCGAGAGAGCTGCAGGGGCTGTGCTGGAGTCCTCCGGGGGGGCATGACCCTGATCTGCCTGCCGGATGACAGGAGCTGGCTGCTGCCACCTGGGGCCAGCGGCAGCACCAATCTTCCTGGGGTCGGGCACGGGCTGTGCCCAGCACCAGTCTGTCATCTGGCAGGCAGATCAGGGGCCTGCACCCTGAGGAGGGCTCCAGCACAGATCCCACTGCCCTCCCAGGGGTAAGGGAGAGCCCCCAATCTGTCTGCTGGATGAGAGGAGCTGGGTGATGCTGCTTGGGACCAGCAGCAGCAGTGATCTTCCTGGCGTTGGTCCCAGATGGCAGCACCCGGTTTCTCTTATCTGGCAGGCAGATCAGGAGCCCGCACCCCCGGGGGACTCCGGCACAGCCCCCACAGCCCTCCTGGGGGTGCAGGCAAGTCCCTGATCTGCCTGTCAGATGAAGGCTGGGACCACCGCTGAAGCCAGGAAGCCTGCCTTCGAAACTCAAAACATTTTGAAACTTTCAACACGTTTCGAGTGTCTTTGTTTTGTTTTGAAGCTGTTTCAAAGGCTTTTGTTTCATTTTGATTTCAATGTTTCCAACTCAAAACACATTGAAACAGCTTCAAAACGAAATGCCAGGTGAAATTATGTGCAGCCCTAGTTCTTATATACCTGGTGTGACATCACCCAAGCCTTGTCCAATCACAGAGAGCCACATTTCAATCTTTGTCCCAACCAGTCTGCCTGAGCATCCTTTGCTTCCTCTGGCCAGTGAAGCCAGAGGCTTTTGCATATTCCCCCCAGATACAGGCCCCAGCTTGCTGGGTGCTGAGCACATGGCCAGAACAACAGGGGCCATCTTGCCCATACCAAAACACACACCAAAAAAACACTACAACCACCCAGTGTGTGTGTGTGTGTGTGTGTGGTGGGGTGATACACACAAAAGGGAGCATGACTATGGCCTACTGATTAGGGCCCTCACTTGGGATGCAGGAGTCCTGGGGTTTTGCTCCCTACTCAAAGACTGTGTTTGAATTCTTCATTAATATTTTATTAGAGAAAATATATAAACTCTCCTCAGAACAGAGGCCAAAACTCAGGACTCTGGGCTCTTACATTGAACACCCTAACTTCTTTTTCACCTAATAAATATTACATTCCTCATACAACTTCAGCAGG
>NW_005842166.1:443242-447785 GCF_000455745.1 Alligator sinensis | reverse complement strand
AGACATTCCTCCAGCCTAATCTAAAGGAAGCAGGGGACATGGGCTTAGGCAGCTATGAAGTCTGGGTGCCTCATTTTCTGGGGAAGTGCTTAAATCTCTAGGCTATTATACAGAACAAAGCGGCTGTCCAACTTCTAAGCATCCGGGGGCCGCAGGCCACATCAGTGGGGGCTTTACGAGCACCAGCCATAGATTTCATAGATTTTTAGGGTCAGAAGGCACCTCAGTAGATCATCGAGTCTGACCCCCTGCCCTGGGCAGGAAAGAGCGCTAGGGTCAGGTGACCCCAGCCAGGTGTTTGTCCAGTCTTCTCTTAAAGACCCCCAAGGTAGGGGAGAGCACCACCTCCCTTGGGAGCCCATTCCAGATTCTGGTCACCCTGACTGTGAAGAAGTTCTTCCTGATGTCTAGTCTAAATCTGCTCTCTGTCAGTTTGTGGCCATTGTTTCTAGTTACCACAAGGGGTGCTCTGGTAAACAGACTATCTCCTCTTCCTTGCTGCTCCCCCTTGATGAATTTATAGATGGCCACAAGATCACCTCTCAGCCTTCTCTTGCAGTGGCTGAAGAGGTCCAAGTCCCTCAGTTTCTTCTCGTGGGACCTTACCTGCAGGTTTTTAACCATATGAGTGGCCCTCCTCTGGACCTTCTCAGAGTTATCCACATCCCTCTTGAAGTGCAGTGTCCAAAACTGAATGCAGTACCCAAGCTGTGGCCTCACCAGTGCTGCATAGAGGGGAAGTATCACCTCCTTAGACCTATATCACCAGCGAATGCATGACAGCGTGCAGTTAGCGTTAACTATCATTTTGTCACACTGATGACTCATGTTCATCTTGGAGTCAACTATGACTCTGAGATTCCTTTCTGCTGCCGTGCTGCTTAGAAAGTCATCCCCCAGTCTGTAAGTGTGTTGATGATTCTTTTTCCCCTAGGTGCAGCACTTTGCACTTATCTTTGTTAAACTGCATCCTATTCTTTACTGCCCACTTTTCCAACCTATCCAAATCTGCCTGAATCCGTTCCCTGCCCCCAGTGTGTTTCCTTTGCCCCATAATTTGGTGTCACCCGTGAATTTGGATAGAGTGCTCTCCACGCCCTCATCTAAGTCACCGATGAAGATATCGAACAGAAGTGGTCCAAAGACCGAACTCTAGGGAACTCCACTGCCCACATCTCTCCAGGTTGATACCGGCCCGTCCACCACCACTCTCTGGGTGCATCTCATGAGCCAACTTGCCATCCACCTGGCCATGTAATCATCTACAGCACAGCCACTTAGTTTATATATAAGAATGGGATGATACAGCGTATCAAAGGCCTTGTTGAAAAGCAAGTAAATGGCATTTACTTCGATTCCTTCATATAAGCATTTGGTGACCTGATCATAAAAAGAAACAAGGTTAGTGAGACAGGGGCAAGCTTTCAATCCTGGTGCAAGCACCGTCCTGCCTCCTGTCTATGGTCCAGCCACTCACCTCACTCATCTGCCATGCCTTGATGTCAAAGTATTGGGATGTTAATCAGCCGGGAGGCTGCCCATTTTGAACCCCAATGTTTAAGGAGATATCCACAGCTCCATTCCACCCCTACACTGCCACCCAAGCTTTGCAGATGGCATCCACCAGTGGTTTACACTGGGTCTTTCATAAAACAGAGCGATAGGAGGAGTGATGGCTGAGGGGGAATCTGGGGGGCACAAATTAACCCCTCCAAACTGCATATGGCTCATAGGTTGCCTGTTGGATAGCCCTGATCTAAAAGATAGGGCTTCCCACCACTGCCACCACCTCCTCCTCTGACAACTGGGTTTATCAGACTGCTCACTCATTTAAAGAAAGTCTGTAGATAGGCTGAAACTTCAAAAGACTTGTCATCTGTATTATTTCAGGATTGGGGATTTGCATCAACTATCCCCAGTATCTTTACCACCAATGGGAAGCCTTGATCAAGGAATACAACTAGTAGCAACCTCATGCAGATATATATAACTTTAATAACATTAATATTGAAAAGTAATATGAAATCTCTGAAGAGTCCAGGGCCTCTTTCACAGCTCCATTCTCTCTTGCTTTCCCTTCTCTCTCCCTGCCCAATTCCAACAGGTCTCAATATACAATCAGTCTTTGCAGAAGTGTTGCATCACTGTTGGTTTGTGGTGCTGTTTCTGCTTGATGAAGCAGTTGCTTGCAACAAGAGAATTGGCTTTGTGTTTCAATTTCTCTGGGTAGAAGGCAGGACAGGTTGGCACATTATTAGGAACGAAATAGTTAAGGTGCCACCCTGCCCCACCTTCTGTTTCACTTCAGGCTACCATGGCTGACTACCTCTCTCTACTCATTCATTTCTCTAGTGTTCATTTTTTGGACAGCATATTTTCTGGGAAACCAGGTATTGGTATCTCGGTCAGGATTTCTGAATGGGGAGTTTGCCTTGTGACATTCATGGCTGCCACTGTTCACACTATATACAGCATGTAACATAAGTAACTGCCAAGCTCAGGGGGTGCACATGCACTCGTATGCACCCGCTACACATCGCCAATGGTTACATGGCCCTCATCCTTAGATTCTTGCGTGCATTTTAGCAACACTTGCAGCAACTAGATACTGGCAGCCCTTGTCCCCTTGCTTTACCTGTGACAGGTTAGCATGTTTTCATGTCTTTGGGCAATATGCCTTGTAGTTGTGTGACAGGCGTTGATTATGTACAATTAGACAAGGATTTGTATGGGATGGTGAGGGTAGGGACGATCCTGCCTTGAGCAGGCAGTTGGACTAGATGACCTCCAGAGGTCACTTCCAGCCCTACTTTTCCATGATTTTATAATTCTGTCTCCCCAGGGATTCTCCTTTATTTGCCTCCTTTGTTCTTTGTGCAGGAGAAGCAGTATTTTTCCTTTCCTGGAGAGCTTCTTATGAGGTTGCTGAAAATGCTGATTCTTCCCCTCATTACTTCCAGGTAAGAATGACTCTTGCACTTAAAAGTTGACTTTTATTAAATCATGTGGAGCAAATCATTTTAGCTACACGCTCAGGAGCTAAATTGTCCTCTTTACCCCTTATGCCAGAGGAAAACATTCAGATGTTGGGCAGTTCCCTCTGCAAGTGATTATTAGACTGCATAATTGCATATAAGGGATTGCTAATATTTATACCTGGTCCACCAGAAAAACAGGCATCCCCAGCTAAAAACTGTAAAGAATAATACCATCATAAATCCAGCATGTGGTGCTTGCATGCTTATTTTCCTATACCTATTTATTTGTATAGTATTTATATTTATATCCTACCCTGCCCAGAAAGGCTCAAAGTGAGTGTCTCTATTATCTTTTTATGGTGATGACTCCTAAGTGTACAGGAAACAAGTCCTTCCCAGTAATGTCTCTGAATTATCATTAAATTAACCTCAACGTGCCAAGAGAAAATACTGAAAGGCAAAAACATTTTCAACAGCTCCACATCGGTGACATTTTAAGGTTAGGAATCCAAAAGATGCGTTTCCTTTTCTTTTCCCCGAAAGCAGACTGGAGTGTGATCTCTGACACTCAGGAGCACCCAACAATACTAGGCTCCTTAATAGACAAGCCCTGGACTCTTTAAGAGACAAGATTCATAGACAAACGCACACATGATCCACAGCCTGAAAGGTGAAGCGCACACATTGGGTGCACTGTTCTTTTCTGGATGACTAGGTATCCAGATTTGGTCACCTATTTGGCATTTTTTGGTCATATACATCTCAAAGAGGCCACTTACACACATGCTGATGTTCTGTCCTGGCACACACAGCCCTGCAGTCCTGGATAACTACGTGCAAGGGTGGATCCAGAGTGGTGCAGCTGCAACCCCTCCTTAAATCCTGCTTCACCCAAAGTGTAAAACAAGCTGCAGCAGCATTTCTGTTCAGGCAGCAGACAGGGAGTCGCTTGTCTTCATGGCTCATTGAAACCTGCCTGATGCCAGCCAAGTTCTTCATTCCACCGGAGGGAGAGACCATCTCTCCTTTCATGGCCTTAATGTTCCATTAATCAAGTCAGTCTTTCTTCTGCAATTCTGCTGCCTGGCAGCTGCTCCTGGTAACGTAGCTCCTATTTCACAGCCCTGCAGACAGTCTTTAACTCAAGCTATAAACATTAATTCAGGTGAACATTAACTCAGGCATGGAAATGACTGATAGTGAAGCACTGATAATGAGTAGGCCTGTGCGAAGCGGCTAACATTCACTTCAGGTTCATATTCGGCCGATTCGGGGGACAGTGATTTGCTTCAGTGGTTCAAATTGATTCAGCCGAATCTCTGAATGAGACAGGCCCATCCCCCTCAGCCCTTGTCTGCCCCAGCTCCTGGCTCTTTGGAAAAAAAAAAGCCCTGGCTCACCGAGTGCTGCCAGGCGGCGGGCGATCCCTGCTGCCCCCCTCCTACCCCATGCTGCATGGGGGGCAGTGCACAAGCCCCCCAAGCTCCCCGTTCGCCAGCCCCACCCAGGCCAGCTCCAGCTCTTTAAGGAAAAAACCCCAAAAAACAAGAAAAGCCCTGCACTCA
>NW_005842166.1:440802-442987 GCF_000455745.1 Alligator sinensis | reverse complement strand
GGAGCTGGGGCAGGTGGGGAGCAGCCATGGAGGGGCTGGGGGAGGGAGGGGTTGCGGGGCCTGGGGGGGCTGGCAGTGGTCCCCTCCATGGTCTCCTCCCCCAGACCTCCTCTCCCACCCCTAGTACTTACCAGCTCTGGAGCGGGTGCAGCTCCCTGCTGCAGCCACTGGAGACTGCCCAAATCATCAAAGCTCTCCGAATTTTTTCCGAAGATTTAGAGAGCTTTAAATGAATTTGGACCTTTAAATTGGTTCCGATTTGATTCGGAGATTCGGCCACTGAAATGGCCGAATCTCTTCCGAATCAAATCACCACCCAAAGCTTAGCACAGCCCTAATAGTGAGCATTAAAGTGCTCCACCTGGAGGTGAACAATCCCCTGCACAACTACAGGCGTGGCAACACCGACCTGACCAGCACTGTGAATGAAAGGGACCTGGGGGTAATAATAGACCACAGTATGAACATGAGCCATTAGTGCAATGCTGTAGCCAGTAGGGCAAATAATACTGTGGCATGCATCAATTGATGCATCTCCAGCAAAGCCAAGGAGGTGATCCTTTCACTCTACTCAGCACTGGTGTGACCGCAGCTGGAGTACTGCGTCCAGTTCTGGACACTGCACTTTAACAAGGACATGGACAAGCTTGAGAGAGTTCAGAGAATGGCTGCCTGTCTTGTTCCTGGATGCTGCTCCTCATCTGCCTGCACCCCCTTCCTATCTGCATGGCCACATGCCCTGGCCCATGTGGGTCCTGGGTCAGTCTTCATGGAAACCCTGCCCGCTCTGTCTGGCACCTCCAGAAGTGGGTGCAGGTTAGATGGGCCAGGGTGCCTGGGCAGCAGGGCCAGGTCCAGTGGCGGCAATGGAGATTGGCAGACAGCATCACTTGAAATTTTTACATCCAAATTATAAATGCTTTTCTAGACCATCAGCCCTGGGACAGCTACAAGTAATGGGCTGTACGTGAGACCACTGAGTGAAACTGTATGGCCTGCGTGATGCACTGTCACAGTAATCCCTTCTGGTCTTTAGACATATGAATCACCGTTCTAACAGCATACAGCTGTCTGTCCGATTTCCAGAATATACATGTGGCTATAGAGGCAAATAACTAAATTGCATGTCTTATGGTGTGTATCTTCAAGTTGGCTTGGCCTAGTGGATTTGCTGTTCTTTAGCATGGCCTAGTGTTAGAAGTCTGGATTTAATTCCCAGCTTTGCCACTCACCTGATGAGGGATCTTGAGGAAATCACACCCCTTGCCTCAGTTTCCCCATCTGAAAATGAGGATAATGGCCACACCCTTTGAAAAATGCTATATGAGAACTGGATACTACCAATATTAGCACTATACTTTCAGAGGGCTTTTTATACGATTGTATTACAGATGACTGCAAAATATCAAGGAAAATAATTTCCTGTGACAATTATATAATTTTCCAATAAAAACTGAATCTCCCCAAATTTAATTTTTCAGTATTTTTAAATAAGACGCTTTTTTTTTTTTTTACCCAAAAACTGTATCAAAAGACAAAGGTTTTACTAAAACTATTTTGATTTGCTTTTTCCATAAAGAAAAACCCAGCTATCAAACAACCCTCGCCTCCCCTTCCCTCCCCTCGATGAGGAAAAAAAGGAATCTTTTTATCCAATTGTTTGATCTGGTTAAGACATATACTCATCAAAAAATATTCTAATCTTCAGTTCCTCCTTTTAAAAGCTATGGTAATGTGTGATAGACACAATGTACACATGCACATGAATTATATCAAAGGTACAAGGCAACTTCCAATGACACAATGGAAAAATAAAAGTTATTGTTTTGTTCAGTAGCCTGACATGAAAATGTGTGTTTCCAAATGCAAGATATCTATCCTAAGCCAGGGGCTTTCAACCTTTTTTAACAAGTATACCTCTTTGGTCTCAAAGTTTCACCTCAGTACCCCCTTAATATTTTTTTCTTGTTTTTAAGGGGGGGGTGGGATTGAGGCCCTGCAGTGAGGGAGGGAGTGCAGCAGGGGCAAGGGCAGGGGCAGGGGCTGCTCAGCTGGGGTGGGGTGTGGGATGGAGCCGTGAGTGGCTTGTCCAGGGGACACAGGGAGAGGGAGTGGCTCTGCCACAGCACGCACCCCGAGAGGGCATGGGGGGCATGTGTCCTTGGATCTGTGCATGGGGGGGCGG
>NW_005842166.1:414181-440734 GCF_000455745.1 Alligator sinensis | reverse complement strand
CGAAAAGCGGCTATGGGGGGAGGCGTGTGGGGGCGCCCCCCGCCACTGCATGCACCCCAGGAGGGCATGGGGGGTACATGCCCCCAGATGTGCGTGTGCATGCTGAGGCCAGAGTGGCATCAGGCTTTTCCTGGTGTGGGCTGGGCTGGGCTGTGCTTGGGGCGGGTGGCAGTGGCACTGGGAGGAGGCTATGGGAGGGGCTGCAGCCACCCTAAAATTCACCATAGCCCCCCCAGCTCCCTCCCAGCACAGCCTGGCCTAGTCCCCACTGGGAACAGCCCGGCACTGCCCCAGCCAACAGTGCCCCATGTGAAGATGCAGGAGCACGTGCCCCCCCATACCTCTTGGCATGCATGCAGCAGCAGGAGCAGCCACCCTCCCACACCCCCCAGGCTCTGTCCCGCTCTCCACCCCGGCTGGGCAGCACCTGCCCGTGCTCAAGCCTCAGCCTCAGCCCCACTCTCTCCCTCACCACGGGGGCCTACGGGAGTGGGGCTATGGGGGGGCTGCAGCCACTCCAGAATTCACCGTAGCCCCCCCCAGCCACCCTCCCAGTGCTGCCTCTGTCTGCCTCAAGTGCAGCCCAGCTCCCACCGGGAGGAGCCCAGCGTCACCCCAGCCCCAGCCTGCCCTGCCCTGCCCTGCATGCAGATCTGGGGGCACAAGCCCCCCCATGCCCTCCATGAGTGCACATAGTAGCAGGAGCTGCCCCGCGCAGCTCAGTTCTGTGCCCCAGCCCCACTCCCTCCCCCTACAACAAACTTACCAGCTGAACTTGGCTGCTCTCCACATGGCTGGGCTGTGCTCCTAGCTGTCTGCGTGCTGCGCTGTGGTTGCACACATCTACACAGAGTTCTGTATACCCCCTATGACTCTTTTAACTACCCCTAGGGGTGCAAGTACCCCCGGTTGACAACCACTGTCCTAAGAAAGTATGTTATCAAAACATTCATTCCTTATTTCAGTTGAAAATCCTTGTTTATATTACTATATATATTACTGTGTTTTGGATGTTATCTCAAATTTTTGGTGTACTTGTGTTCCGCTTAATACTGGTCACCTCATTTATTTGCATGTGTTCCTTTTGTCTTATATTAGTGGTTCTCAACCTTGCTATACTCAAGGGACCCCTCATTAGATGCAAGCCACCCCCCTGTTAAACTCAAGGCATCCCTCAGAAAATGCCAACTCTAAGTTTTCATTCGTTTTTTGACTACAGAAAAAAAGAAAGCAAGTCTTCTGTTGCAAAAAGCTCAGAAAGACCACGGCAGGTCAGAATGTTTTTGACACTATGAATTCCCACTTGAAATCTCTGGGTTTATCTTGTGAATAAATATGTTTGCAATGCTGATATTAGTTTGCATTGCTAACATTGCACAGCACCTTGTGGCACCCTTAAAAAGATTTTGCAGCACTCCAATGTGTCATGGCACCCTGGGTGAGAATCACTACCTTACATGCACAGACAGACCATCCACAGAAGTAGGACTATCTGATACACATGTATGCCTAAGCATGTGATTATACAAATACTTGCACACATGGATAGCCCGATATGTTTGTAAAAATATGCAAGTGCTTAAGTATGTGAAGCAACAGAGCTTTAAATTACATGAATAACTGTAGTGTAGCAGGAGCAATGGTGGCTGAACAATCAGAGCAAGTTTCCCTTCTAACCCTCAGTTTTCAGTTGCTTCAAACTTTCTAAAATCCTTACCTTTTGGGACAAAACCTTCCAGTGCCTCAATGCCTTGTATAGGCCCCAACCCCAAATATTTAAAAAAAGATCCAGTCCAGACCCCCCAAAGCAAGAGACTGGCTTAAAAATAATGTCACAAAAATGTTGGGTTCTTTTTGTTTGCTTTCTTGGCTTGCAGCCTTGTTGGTTCACATTTCCAAGCTTTTCTCCCCAACAGCAAGGGCAAGAAACTTTTCTTTTAAAATGAACACTGAGCTTCTCAGGGAATCATGTGATCCTATCAGCTGGAGCTGTAAGAAAACCACTTATCTTGTGTGAGTTGGTAGCACAGCTTCTGCTTTTGAAGGTTATCTTTTGTCTACTATAACACTACAAAACCTCTTTTGTATCTGCTGTAACACAGTACATCCTACTGTACTTGGGCTCTGACCAAACCCCTGTCTCTTCCTTTTACCCTCACAGGACAGGGTAGAGATGAATTAATGCAGCTGAATGTACTGCCCATTTTTCTGCCTTTTTGAAAAAGCTTCTTTGGATTGAGACCAAGGAAAAGCTAAATATGCAATATTCCCCTTTTATGTCTCCACCACTGTTCCTATAGTACTCAGCAGTCCATAGGAGAGAGTTCTACCTGGTCAGTGGGTGTGTCTACATGTGCCCCTACAGCACTGTTATTACTGGGCCATCATTTAGTATTTCCATTAGGAAGTACTAAATGATAGTGCAGTAACAGCTGTTACTGCACCATGCCGGCAGTGCACGGCTGTTTTTAGCCACTACATCGCCGTAAGCAATACGCTATAGCAAGGGGGCAAGTTGCTGTGGCAACATAGCTACAGCATCATGGTTTGTGCCTGCCAATGCTACAGTGATGTAGCATCCCATGTAGACATGCCCGGTAAAGAAGGAAGCAAGTTCTACATTCAGGTTGCCTATTGCTCTCCTTTATAAAAAACTGTCCAACCATGGTTTAAAGAACTGACTTCTCAATGACTTAATCAGGACCTTGAAATAGTTGCAGGGAATTAACCTTGTGGCTTCTGGGTAAAAATTCAACCATATTTGGCCAGTTACAAACTGCCAAAAAGTGTTGTTTCCCACCAATGTTTTCCTCAGGCCATGGACATTTGAACAACTTACTGGAGGCTAAAGGAAGGTGGATGCAAGCTGCTTGAGAACAACCTGTTTGCAAGCTTTACCTTAAATGGGAGCTAAGTTACTGTGGTTTCACTTCCACTTACCATGCATTTCACAGATCTGCATTTTGCATATTGGGTTATGTGTTTATTCCGCCCAAGACAAGCACCAGCAGACTCTCCCTATACCTGAAGAAGGGTTTGTGCCTGAAAGCTAGTAAGGAACAATTTTTCCAGCTATTTATTTAGTCTAATAAAAGATATCACATTTATCCAAAGAACCTTTGGAACAGGGGATGGATTTTATAGAAAATACTGCAGCAGCGTGGTTGCATTACATGTAGTTGGGGCATTTTATCTGTTGCTCCTCTATGGGGTCATAGCAGATTTCAGGGCTTGGAAAGTCTGTTTTGTGAGAGGATGTAGTATGTTGGGATCCCAAGGGCAGCCATGATGCCCCCTGGTGACTCCATGACTGTGCCCCACTCCACCCCCAGGGCACCTTCCATTCTCTCCTGCCATGCCTTGATGGAAATATAATAATAATAATAACAGCAATAGGGAGGCTACCCATGGGCCTTTGTGTGGCTCCAGTCCTACCGGGGTTCTTTGGCACCATACTGGTCTCTACTATGCCCAGGTTCCTCACCGGACCTCTCTATGACTGTGCAGCTGCAGGGCACCTAAAGCCTTAGGGGCTAAATGGGTGGCTCCAAACCTCCCCTACACCATACCCAAAGCCTCACACACATTACTGTAATGATTTTTGGCCCTTTTGGGCACCGTGCCCCTGGCTCCTGTCTGCCAGACCTCCTGCCCCCTGTCTGGCCATGCCCCTGTCAAGCACTAGGCCCCTGTCCCCTGGACTACATGGCCCCCTGTCTGGCCATGCCCCTCTTGGGCACAAGTACCCCTAGCCCCTGTCTGGCCCTGTGGCCTTATTCTCTTCCAACTCTGGGCTCAACAGTTGCTCAAGCCTTGAGCCTGCCCCTGGTACGGCTTAAGGCAATTGTGTGCCTCTTGGGCACTAATAGTACCTCCACATACCACCTCTACAGTCCCAACCCAAACCACTAGTGTAAAACTGTAACTCAAACTATAAGTCCCTGAGCTATAACAGAAACACCAAAAAGGGAAGAAGCTTGCCCCTTTAAGAGGGAAAACCTTCCCTCATCCCTTTGTGCTGGCATACCTCCCAGCCTGGGCTTCCTGCGAGCTCCTTCAGCCTCACTGCTCCTGCAAGCAGCAAAGCGGTCAGTCTAGCACCCCTGGGTAGCATTCCTGGCAGGAGCTCCTAACCCTGCAGCTGGCAGGGCTGGACTAGTTTGCTAGTCCAAGCCCAAGGCCCAGGCTCATATCCTCCCAGGGCCCTGCCACCTTCCCATCAGCAGACTGCCTGGGCTGCCTGCAGGTGCCTGTTAATTGGCTTAATTGCCCTGTGGTCATGGCAACCTGCAGCTGCTGCACCCTGCCTGGCCTGCAGTGCCCACTCGCTGGGCTGCTTCCATATTAAAGGAACAGATAGTGCCAGGCTCTCTCTTACAGAGGAGAAATCAGTGACACAAGGCGTCAATATTTTCTCAGTATAGCTGACTTGATTTGCACTTGTGCAGCAGTCCTGGCCAGAGGATGTCAAACTGTCAAACTGTTCTGTACAATTATGGCTATAACAATAGAAGACATAAAACAGAATACTTGAACATAAGACAATTTGATAAACAAGTGTTTATAATATTTAGATTTCTTTTTTTTTAAATGCCAGCTGTGAAAAAGATTTTCTGCTTCTCAAGTGGTCATTAGAAAATGCACAGGGAAAATGAGTGGGAGGATTATTTTACAAAGATGAAGAAACAAAAGTTTAACATTCACTGAACCATAAGGGAATTGTCAGAGATTGAAAGGAAGAGGAAAAAGAACACAAGACATTGACTTGCATTAAGATAAATATCTGTCTTTATGTCTGTTGTAGGCAGTAGCAAAACTTGGGGCAGATGGCAATGGGAGCAGCCGTTCCAGGCACTGCCTTTGTGGGGACACAAAAGCAGCCACTGCTGCAGCAGCAGCTAACTGCACTGCCACAATCAGCACAGTAGAAATCAGTGTTACCCTGTGCATTGGCAGCTGCCCCAGATGTGGCCCTGCCCACTCACCCCCTCACCCTGCACCACACACCCCTGGTTGTAGGGGATTGGATGCATCTTCAAACGCTAAAGTTGTTATTTGGTAAGTTGGATTCAATAAGTTATAAAAAACCAAAATGTACAGGCAATACTTGTTTGATCCTTTCAAATATCTGATGTGATACAGGGCCTGACAGAAGGGTTGTATTTACATTATGTAAAACATATGTCAGTAAAAAAGTTTGGCTGTCAGTAAAAAGTTTGCAGATTGTCATAAAAAAATAATCTTTGGTTGCCAAATCTGCTGGCATATAACTAGAGAAACAACTCTCAGTAGTGGGACGTTGGGCTATAATACCCTTTTAATTTTTAGGCCAGTTTTATTTGCCATGGGACTAGTCCTTAGGAAATAGTACATGTGCAAGAAATCTGAACTATAAAAAGTAGGCAAGGCTTCTGCTACTCCCTGGCAACTGCCCATGTGTACACTTTTAACTTGTGGTAAATAGATGCTACATGCAGTGGTGTCAGTGAAAGGGTGATTGTGAATGAGTCCTCTATTAAAGCGGGCTGTGCGACTATGGTTTTGTTCTCAAGTATTCTAGGGAACAGTACTGAGTGGGCATGTCTATATGTGATGCCACATTGCCGTAGCAAAGCATTACATGATGGCAACGTAGAGTCGGCGGGTACAAACCATAACACCACAGCTATATTGCCATAGCGATGTGCTCCCTCGGTATAGAGTATCACTACAGCAACATAGGGGCTAAAAATAACCATGAGCTGCCAGCATGGTGCAGTAACAACGGTGCTGTAGGGGCGCACATAGACATATCAAGCATCTCCTAAGAAGTTACAAGAAAGCCCGCAAGTGAGAAGTCTGGAATACCTATCTGTAGGGGAAGTCTGGCTTATGGTTTGAATCAAATGACTCTGGCTTATGGTTTGAATCAAATGACTCTGGGCATTAAGGGGAGGACTTACTACTTGTGAGTGCATATCAGCTGTTTTCTCTCTCCACTCCTAAGTGAAGATAAACTGCCGTAACTTAACCCTGCTTCATTCAGGGGTAAACTGCCTCCGTTTATTTTCCACTTACCTTGGGATAAGAGTGGACATAAAAGATAGTTACAGTTCATTTAGCTGAGCTGCAGTAGATCCCCCAGAATGACTCTCCTCCATCTCAGATAAGTCTGGGTGCTCTTATTATTCACAGCTCTTTCTTTCTCATTCTCCTAAGCTCTTAGGGCAGAATTCTGTTTTACTTAGTGGATGACAGAAGTGCAACTTGTGTCTAACTCCAAGTCACCAGACTAAAGTGTAGGAGCAACTCTGTCGCTGCATCTGGGCCTATAAGAACCACCATGATAGGAATAGGTTGGAATTCTGCATAGAAGTCTAGCCTTGTTCTCTACAAAATCTTGTGACAGTTAGTTCAGCAGACATGTTTGCTCCTATATTTTTAAAAAGCATTGCCTTCTTTCACTGAATGCCCTGCTGCTCTCTACTGAGGAACAATTTGGAGGCCAGAAATAATGATAATCATCACCCAGCCTGACCGTCTGCCTATCATAAGTTATAGAAGAGCTAAAAGGGAATTCCTGAAGCCATTGCTCTAATGCTCTATTCCGTCTCCTCTCTCAAGTCCTTTTGTGAATGTCTCTCCAGGTCCTTAGTCAGTTTTTGCTCTTCTCTAAACCTCTCGGTTTCTGCTACCTCACTACAGGCGAGCGTTGCATTGTTTTACATGATGGTCCTGTTCCCTTTTCATGGTTCTGTTGTCATTTCATAATTGGAGGAGCGTCATATTTGTTGTACTCAAGAGATGGTGAGCTACTGTGGAGCTGGGGTGATGAGACCCTGCAGACCTTGCCTGTGGGAGGCCAGTGCCCCGTGAAGACTGAGCTGAGGGGGCTCTGCCACAGGCTTCTCTTATGCATCCAGGGGGGCACTTGCTGAGCCCATTCTTTTCTTTTTCAGCCTGATGTCAGGGCTGGCCACCATGGACTCCAATGCCTGTGGGAAGATGGGGTTGATCACACTCACCTATTACCTTTGGACAACATTCATGGCTGTGACTGTTGGGATTATTCTCGTGACTAGCATTCATCCAGGTGCCGCTGCTCAAAAAGAAGAATATGCTGTTGCAAAAGCAGCATTAAGTTCAGCTGATGCTTTATTGGACTTAATCAGGTACTTTTACAGCATCTTTGGTATTAGCCCTGATTGTATAAACACTGCCCTTGGTTATTGCTTATGGCCAGAACTGTCCCATATTGCAGATGAATTGAACAGGTAACTGTCCAAATTCAACCCATTTGCTTGTTCACACCAGTACTAAATTAGACCCAAAGTGCCAGATCCTATTCCACCCATTTAAGGCCACTTCTAGTGGCCTTGAATCTGGACACCTAAATGTGATCCTTTCCCACCCTTTAAAGTCCCGGAAAAAAATGGTAAAAATGCCGTCGTGTTACCATTACAACTATCACAAAGAGCAGTGAGAAGAACGATCCATCTGTCTGGTAGGGACATGAGCAGGGCACAATATGATCACATTCAAGGGCCCAATATGTGGAATAGGAACTTGAACCCACACCCCAGGCACAGGTCGCCTCAACTGGTTCTAATACACCCCCCCATCCAGATGTGTTCCTTTGGACTAGGAACAGAAATTACTAGGGTTGTGCGAAGCTGCGGGTGCCGATTTGATTCGGAGGAGATTCAGCCTGATTCGATGGCCAACTCTCCAAATCTGAATCGAATCAGGGGACCAATTAAAAGATCCAAATTGATTCAAAGCTCTCTGAATCGATTTGGAAAAGATTCAGACAGTTTTGGCGATTTGGGCAGTCCCCGCTGGCTGCAGCAGGGAGCTGGACCCGGACTCCGTGCTGATAAGTAAGGGGCGGGGGAGGAGGGACTGGAGCAGGGGGGAGGGGTCCATGGGGGGGACCTCTGCCAGGCCTCCTGAGCGCCCCCTGACCCCCACCCATTCTCCCAGCCCCCAACCCCAAAGCTGCCCCAGCTCCTAGTTGTTTAAACAAAAGCCCCTACTCACCGGGTACTGGTGTTTGGCAGCAGCTGAATCTCTAAATCAGATTCAGCCGAATCGAGTCAGGACAGTGATTCGAATCACTGAATCGAATGCATAAACTGGTATAAGTGATTGTAAACCAGTTCAAATCTTTAACACAACAGTAGTTCATTGCACATAAACCACTTTTAAAAAGGCTGAAACTAGTTTAAGATAAATCTGAATTTATCCAAAGGGTGGGAAAGGATCACATTTAGGTGTCAAAAAGCACCTGTTTGACCCCAGTGCTCTTTCCTGCCATGGCAGGGGGTCAGACTTGATGATCTGCCAAGGTCCCTTCCGACCCTACCAACTATGAAACTATGAAAGGATGTAGTATCAGCCTTAACTGATTTAGGCTAAACTGTTTTTTTGAACTTCTGTCCCAAATCCCTTCCAGATTCAAGTTAACTCACAGTCCCCCAGCATCCCAGGATGCTTTGCACCTCCCCAGCAATCCTCTTCTTGTAGGATGCGTGGACTAGCCTTGACCCAGTCGAGCAGGGAGGTATGCTTTAGCACCCCCTGGCTTCTGGTCTGGGCCACTGCAGGCATGTGGCTGCATTTCCTGAATCAAAAATAAATGTCTGTTCACTTGCTTATCAGGTCAATCTACTTATCTTAGACTAACCTGTGAAGACTGAATTGATTTAGCTTTTTGACTGACCATACTTAGCTTTAAAGATGTTCTGGTGGCCGTGCCCTGTTGCCCACTTGTTGCTGGGTCATGCAGCTCCCTCCCTCCAGAGCTGGCAGACTTCAGCGGGGGAGGGTGTGCATGCAGAGGCATGTCATGAAGCATTTGAAAAATGTGCTTTTCCAAAGTAATTTCCTTACCAAGGCATGACTAATTAGATGCCCAGTGTTTGCTCGCTGCTCTGCCATTCCCTTTACAAAGCGGCAGCTAGTCAGAGAAAACTCCCTTTAGAAAACACACTGGTATCAGCTGTCAGAGGTGGGAGTACTCTGCAGGCACCTGAGCCAGCTCCCCAGTCTGGGAGATGCTGCCCGCTCTCTCCTGCTGCTCCCTGAGTCACGCTTGCAGAGGGCAGCTTTGAGTGCCAGCCACATTTCACAGGAGCGTCACTGCCAGAACTGCAAGTGGAGCGAATCATGAGTGCATCTCTTGGCATTCTGGCTGTGACCCCCCTTTCTACCCTGCCACCGCTATCTACCTTTCCCAGGGTCTGGACTGGATTTGCCACCTGCAGGCCTCCTAATGCAACAAGGGGGATGCCAAGTAGTTTGTGCTCACCTCGAGGTTTGCGATGTCAGGCACAGCCAGAGACCAAAGCCCCCACTCCTGTAGGACTCCCTGCTGCCTTCCCTAGGGCTTGCCCTTGGGACAAACAGAAGGATTTGGTCCAATAGCAAATTAAAACACAAAGTGAAGTCTATGACAGCTGAGTCCTCAAAACACACTACTGCGGCTTTGCAGCTCTGGATTTACATCACTGGATCCATGGCCCCTTTGTCACTTTTCAGTCTCAGTTCCCTTCCTGTTTCAGACTGTGACAGGGGGTAGCAGACTTAGAGGAACTGCATAAGCCTGAGTCATTATGCCTTTATTTGCTTTAATCGCAAGAAGAGCCTTTCCAGTTTCAGGGACTTTCAGGCACACAAGGCTGTTCAATTCCTGTATCATTACTCTCTTGCAGAAATATGTTTCCTTCCAACCTGATTGAGGCTTCGTTCCAGCAGGTGAGTTCACCTCCTCCCGAGCCCCTCAGCCAGCTCAGGGCTGCTGAGAGAAAGCGGAAGAGCTACATGGTGCACAGGATAGGGCAGCTGCCAGCAGTTTTGTTGGGTCTCATGGTTTCCTGAGGAGGGGAGAACAGCACCTTTCCCTGCGCAAGCTTGGTCACGATTCCCTCCTCCCCACTCCCTCCCTCCCTGCTGGCTCTACCTACGTTTGGGGCTACACTCACCACGTGCAGACTCACAGGGACTGTGGCTCTTCAAAGGAGAAGAGAGCCTTTCCTGGGGTGTGGGGTGCTGGGACTGAAGCTTTTGGCCAGCAACATCTGTTGGAGATGCACACATGCCTAACTGTGCTCATGGCTTTGGTGGCCATGAGTGCATAGTGGGCCTGGAGGTGACACCCCCCAATTCTGCCTGCTAAGAACAAGAAGGTTCCTCCCCTTTCCCACAAAACATGCCACCTTCATCTGTGCATAGGGCTGGGTTTTCAAAAGCTCAAAGGGGCTCCAGGCCTTTGGAAATCTGGGTGTTAACATTTGCCTAGACCAAGCCATCCTTCCTCCCCTCCTCCAGCTCTTGCTGGTACCAGATGGTAAGGCACCCAAGCAGCCCTTCCTCCCCTTCCCTGCCATGGCCACCATTCCCCAGAGAAGGGCAGCACAGGGCACGTCCAGGTGTGGAGAGGGAGTCACCAGGGGGAGCTGGTAAAGGGAGAAAGTCAAGCAAACGACACCAAGAGCAAGATGCTGGGACAGAGGGAGGGGCAGGTGAGCAAGCCTGGGGAGAAGGGGGAGAAAAGAGGTGAGTGAAGGGGGATGGCAGCATGAGCCCGTGTGTTTGGAGGGCTGGGGGGAGTGAAGGCTGCTCGTGGTGGAAATCAAAGAAAGGAGAGAAGCTGGTAGGGGGAGGGAAGGGCAATGGCTGGATGCTTTGTAAGGGGGGTCTGTGCAGCAAGCACAGTGAGGATTGGAGGGTCTGCACAGCCCACCAGATTCCAGGTGAGTGTGTGTTTTGCATTTGCTGGATTTGCACTGGGAAGCTGTAAAGCAGGCCGCGTGTGCAAGGTTTGGGGGGCAGAGGCTGATGAGGGAGAGACAAGAACGAGTGACAAAGTTAGAAAAAGAAGGAACAAATAGACTTAAAAAATGAGAGGAGATGATGATGAGATCCATAATAAATGGAAGAAAGGAAAAAAGGAATGGAAAAAGGGAGACAGAGAAAGAGAGGCTTGAGAGCAACAAAGAAAATGCAAGATGCTTTGTGCCCAGCGAAGTGGGCCACTCTCCTAGCCAGAGGCAGTGGTAAACATGTCTACACTGGGAGCCCCTGCCAGGGCTGAACACAAAAGGTGAATCCATCTGCTTTTGTGTCATATAACAGTCTTACATGAGATATAACCCCATGCACGTGTATCATGTTACAGGTTGCAACACATTAATCGGGTTGTAAAGTGTAATGTCTATCCTGGCCTACAGGGTCCTGCTCACACACTAGTGGCAAGTGCTGTGTCTGTCCCTTCGAGAAGAGCAGTCTCAAAAGCGCATGTGAGAAAGCCTGGGCTGCAATTTGAAGGACATGATACCTTCACTGGTTTATTGTATAGTTGTGGCTGCTATCAAGACTCGTACAAAACATACCTCAAGCTCCTCCTTGCAGATTCAGGGCATGATCCTGTCCAGTCAAGTCAGTGGAACTTTTGTGGCTGACTTCAGTGGCAGCAGGATCGAGCCGTTTGCCAGTAGGACATTGACTTTGCATTTCTTTGATTTGGTTCCAGTATCGAACAGTTCTCGTCCCCGTGGTGAAGACTTCGGGCTTTCCAAACAGCCCAGGGAAATCTCTCAGTTTTGTTTACTTTGTGCCAGATGGGGAAAATCCTGAAATCAACAGGCCCGTGCTTCTTGAGATCACCCCATCTCCTGAAATGACCTACCAGACCCTGCCCGGTACCAGCAATGAAATGAATGTCTTGGGGATTGTTATCTTCTCAGCTACAATAGGTACTCGCTAAATACAGAATGAGCATTCATGCTGTAAAGTGACCCAACTTTATGCTGGTTACTTAATAATGGAGGCAGGATAGTGCGATTACTCACAGGAAATATGGAGATCTCCAAAGCTAAATGCATGAACTGCTTCAGCTTGAGCTATCAGGCTGTATAGTTGAAGCTGTAACAACTCGTGTCCTCTGTGGATTGGGCATAAAAGGCATCTTGTACCCTTTACTTGTGGGTTACAATAATGGGGCCATTGCTCAGATTACATTGACGGTAATGAGCAAAGTAATGTGTCCCCTTCACATTTTCAGCACATCCTCTCAGTGCAGAGTGCATTTCCTGATCATTTCTAAGTAAATATAAGCAACTGTTTTTAAAGAGACCTTATATGAAGTTCAGTAAAATATCTGTAATATTTTTAGGGTCTTCTAGCAAATACACAAGGCACATATGATTCAAATTTTTCCTTAGTTGAAGCTCATGGAAAATTGGCAAACCAGCTACATTTGAAAACATATTAGGTTATAGTTGAGCAGTTATCAACAGAAATCACTTTCGGCCATTTCTCTGGAAATTTGCATATGAATAAGGAATAGCAATCACTCCCCTCCACTGAACTAGGACAAGACAACGGCTAGCATTTCAGAGAAGGGGAAAAATGATGGGTGAACAGAACAAGAAAGGAAGGTTCTGAAAAGTAGCTATCAAGGAGGAAAGTGAAGATCAGATGAATTGATGAAGACAGGAATTTAGAGACTGTTCCAAGCACAGGGGATAAAACGACGATAGGTGCAAAACTGGGAAGGAAAAAAAGAAGAATGAAGAAGTAAGGAGATGAGAGTGGGAGAAAAGAAGATTATAGAAACTGGGGGAGATGATGTGAAGGTGGAGGTCAAGACAAGGAGCTTGAACTCGATGTGGTAAGAAACAGAAAGCAGTTAAGGGATTAGGGGGCATGGTCAGAGCAGTAGGGGAGAAAGTTGAAGGAGGTACAAAGGTGCTTTAAATAGACCAGAAGGGGAGAAGAAAAGGGCAGGCACAAAAGAAAAGAAGGTAGCAGTGACCAGGAAGTAGAGCTGTGCGAAGCTTTGGGTGCTGATTCGATTCGGATTGGGTGCCCCACCGAATTGGGCCAAATCTCCAAATCCATATTGAATCAAGAGACCAGTTAAAAGGTCTGAATTGATTCAAAGCTCTCTGAATTGATTTGGAAAAGATGTGGCGAGCTTCGGCGATTCGGCCAGTCCCTGCTTGCTACCGCAGGGAGCTGGACCTGGACTCCATGCTGGTAAGCCGGGGGCAGGGGAGGGGAACCATGGGGGGACCCCTGCCTGCTCCCCCTGCCCCGAGCGCCCACGACCCTCATCCGCTCTCCCAGCACTGCCCCCCCATGGCTGCCCTACCCAACCCCAGCTCCCGGCCCTTAAAAAAAACCAAAACCAAAAAAGACCCCACTCGCTGGCTGCTGCAGTGTCCTCAGGGCTTCTGGGGGCTTGTGATAGAGCCCCCCATGCAGTGAGGGGCAGTGGGGATCACCCCCTGCCTGGCAGGACCCGGTGAGTTGGGGCTTTTTTTTCAAGGGCCAAGAGCAGGGGCAGGCGGGACAGCCATGGGGGGGTTGGGACAGTGGGTGCGGGATGCAGGGCATCGGGGGTCACCCCCCCACCTGGCAGCAGCCAGTGAATAGGGGCATTTTTTTTTTTTGAGACAGGAGCTGGGAGAGCGACTGTTGAGAGTGGGTGGAGGATCAGGCCCGATTTGGAGATTTGGCTGATTTGGCAGTGAATCAGCCAAATTCGGCTGAATCAATTCGGGACAGTGATTCAAATCACCGAATCAAATCACTGTCCCCCGAATCAACCGAATCCGAAGCGAATACTAGCCACTTCGCACAGGCCTACCAGGTAGCCAGTGGACAAGGCGGAGTACAGCAAAGATAAGGAAATAGTGTATCTGGTTATAATAAAGGGGAAGAATTGACAGGGCTTGGCACACGGACTGGCCATGGGAGTGGAGGCAAGAAACAAAGGAAGGTGCTGAAGATCACACAAAGGAAATGAAGCTGGGAGGTGTGGAAGGGAATTGGGTTGTCATCAGTGACAGAGCGAGGTACAAGAGGCCCCAGCAGGCAGGAAGGGCAGTGCCGGTATATAATGATTGTGATGGGGCAAGCGGACCTTTGAAAGGAGAAAACGGATGCAATGGGACAGAGGCAGATCTGCAGCAGCTCCTTAAAAATGAAAGGGTTCATTATAGTAGAACATGTTTTCTGGATGATCACCAACATTTATGTTCCCTGACGACTTTTTCATTGTAATTCCTTGTGTTCAAATATTGTTGGAAGCCTCCTGCAAGCAGTGGAGCCTTTCAACATGCTCTGAAAAGGTACTGGATTGGGCTCAGGAAGCTTCTTTCCCTTTAGTTGTTTGTCAGATGGGGTGTTTGACTGACATCCTCCTATGCTTCTTCTCAGTAAAGCGTCTTGTGTAGTCGTACCCTGTTTCACCTAGTGGACAACCAAAGTGCTTTCACACTACCTTTGAGTTGCCCAACAAGTGTAGGAGTGATTATATTACTTCACCTGGGTGCCTAAGTGCTGTCATATAGGCATGAATGTGTGCCCTTGGAGGCTGGGGGGGCACAGCGACTGCCCCTAGGCAGTGGTGGTGAGCAGGGAGCTCCTTCAGGTGGTTGTGGTGGTGTCGGCATTTGTGGGGGGCAAGTGCAGACCAGTAATCAGCAACCGCCTGAGATGCCACCAGCGGTGTCAACGGCAAGGGTGGGAGGTGGTGAGCAGCGACCTCCCGCAGACGCCACCGGCAGCATCAGCGGTGCTTCTCTCATGGGGTGCACTGCCAACCTCAGGGGGTGCACGTGCACCCGCATTCACCCCTTATGCATCGCCAATGCACATGGGAATAGGGAAACATCTGAGCAAGGTTGTTAGAACGTGATATCCTCTCCTCTGGCCATTGGGGTCTGGTGTGCTGCAAGAAGACCAAGAAGAAATTAGTTTAATTTGCAGCAAAGATTTTCTTTGGATGTTAGGAAAAACATTTTCAACTGTTAAGATGGTGTCTAATTACAGGCTACTCCAAAGCCCACGCTTGTTAGCCGGGGCAGTTAGGTAGGTGGATGTGAAGGGGGACACTTGCATGGAATTCTGTTTCTCTTTGGTCATCTAAATGGCAACTTTTTAGGTGTCTAAGTGGCATTTCTGGCTCTTGTGTTGTTACTAGACTTAATATTAGCCTTCAGGTAGTGGCACTGAAGTCATAAAATGCTTGGACAAAAAGAGTCCTTTCTCCGAAGATAGTGTTTATTGATCACAGCAATTTGCAATTTCAAGCATGGGACAAAAAACCAACAGAAAAGCTCGGCCTAAATTAAGACACAGCCAGATAGACACAGTGATAACACACAAATTAGCCTACCTTAAAATGCAATGTAAGCTAAAAAGACAACAGAAAGCCTCGCATAGATCTTATATAATCCTGAGGGCAGAGTTTCTCCTTATAGCCAGGTATTTGGAAGGCGTTTTTGGGGGGAATCTGCAAGTCTTCTGTGATGAGGATGGTCCCATAGGCCTCATCTTTGCCTGGGTTGTAGGCGATCTACACCCCCTTCTCTCCCTTGGATGCCTTGACAATGGCACGCTTTTCACATTAGTCATGTATTCCATGCCTCTCACGGCTCTCACACATTCAGTGTCGGTCTCTTGTCTCTTTTCAGGTATTTAAGTCTCTCACCCCTTACAGTTTCCATTTTGAAATGTAAATGTAGCCCCCTGCCTTCTTCCCCTCCACTGCTAAATTAGGTCCCACATTTAACATCTGTCACATAGCTTCAGAATCAGTTAAAAGGCCCACACTTGTTAAGACTGTACCAGGTCTTTGCCAATACTACAAAGGTAGGCATTCTGTTTCTGATGTGTAATCCTGTGTGCACAGATGACAATGGTAGTAGCAATGGTGCCTAAGAAGTCTGCAGCTTCTTAGGCAAGTTATCGGGGCTAAAACATGCGAGGGCTTTCCTCTTTGCATGTCTAAAAGTTGCTAACCATGGCTTTGGGCCTTAGATAGCTATACATTAGGGCTGTGCAAAACAGCAGCGTTCTGCTTCGACTTCCATTTCAACAGGACAGTGTTTCGTTTCGAGCTTTGTTTCGTTTTGAAATCCCCGTTCCATTCCGTTTCGTCAAAATGGTTTCACTGTTTCGACGCTGTTTCGAGGTTTCGCCAAGAGGCTATAATGGGGAAGCACGAAACTGCCTATAACTTTATCATTTCTTGCCTGATTCTGATGAAACTTGCAGGGATGACAGCCCCTTTTGAGGGGATGAAGCTTGCCAAGTTTCAAGGAGATCGGTGCAGGGGTTTCTAGGAAACTGCACCTCAGGCTGCTGACAAGTAGAAGGTGGGGAGCAGGAGCAGCATCCTTGGATTTGGCAGGCACGTTGGGGGCCCACATCCCGGGGAGGAGTCCAGCAGAGCCCCCATAGCCCTCCTGGGTGTGCTGGAGGGCCTGGATCTGCCTTCCGAATCACAGGTCACTGCTCCTGCCACCTGGGACTCAGCACTGGGGAACTCAGCCTGGCTGGGGGAAGCACTTCCTGAAGCTCGTCTGAGTTCCCCAGCGCTGCAAGCTGCCGGGAAATGAGCCTGGTGGCAGGAGACATTTACCCCAGCCGGGCGTAGTTCCCAGTCGCTTGCAGCCCTGGGGAACTGAGCCCAGTGTGGGGAAGTGCCTCCCGCCACCCGGCTCAGCTCCCAGCAGCTTGCAGCCCCCTGAGCCCCATGGAACTCAGCCTGGTGGCAGAGGGTGCCGGCTCTACCCACCTTCTGCCACCGGGCTGAGCTCCATGGGGCTGGCGGAGCTGCCCGGAGCGCAGCCCAGTGGCAGGAGGCAGGCAGAGCCAGCTCTGCACTCTGATCGGCTCCGCCAGCCCCATGAAGCGCAGCCCAGCAGTGGGAAGCAGAGAGAGCCATGGCTGCACCCCCTGCCAGTTTGAACCACATGGGGCTGCAGCCGTGGCTCTCCCCCTGTCTCCCACCACCTGGCTGGCTGCTTTGAAATTTGAAACGTTTCGACTGGCCTGATCATTTTGTTTCGAGACTGTTTCGAAGCCCTTCGTTTTGTTTCAATTTCACTGTTTCGAGCTCAAAACAAGTCGAAACAGCGTCAAAACTAAACAGCCATAAACATTTCACACAGTCCTACTATACCTGTGCACACATAGCTGCATATGTGCTTGGCTAGTAAGTAGCCTATTGCATGTGCTCGGTCTGGACGCACGGTGCTCGCATCCACACTGCCAGGAAACTGAATCCCTAGCTGTGTGCAAGTTCCAAGCATGCCACTTAGACAACCCAAGGAAAAGAGAGAGCCACTTTTGCTGCCTACCAGTACCACAGCCCTCAACTCCCTGGGTTGAGGTCCTCTGTTAGAGCAACTCTACATCTTCCTTTTTACTTTGGCTGACCTCATAGCTCAATAGACGCCCCGTTCCTCTGTGGCTTTTCAAATGAGTTTTATGGAGTCTCACTTCAACAACTAAGGGCCTTGTTCATGTTGCACGTTGAGCTGCTCTAATGTTGATCGGTTTTAGTGCTAAATCCAGTTTTGAGCATTCATATCTTAAGGCTAAAAATCTTCTCTGACTATCTCCCCCACCTGCACAGCTGTGAGTTGCCCCTACAGGGCTGGTGAGCCAGGACAGGTTTTTACCCTGCTCTAGGTGGGTGGAGGGGAGGGGGTAAGAGATGAAATGTGGGGGGCAAGGCAGAGACATGAATCTGGGAAGCATAGAGTTAATGGGAGGGGGTGGGGGTGGGTAATGAAATGGGAGGTAGAAAGGAAATGGGGGTGGGGGAAGAGTGGTGAAATGAAGGAAGTCAGCTACTGAAGGATAAAATAAAAAGTAAAGAAAGAATTTAAAAGAAACAAAAGAGGAAGTACATTAAAGAAGTCTCACATTTTAATAAATTGGGATTTGAGATTGGGGTGTGGGGGGCGCTGATCATGCTTCCCAGGGTGGCTGGGAGATGGGAGCAGTGAGGGAAGGCACTTTTGGGGGAGCTACTGCCCCTGCCCTGGGAAGGAAGCCCCAGCTCATAGGTGCCCTTCTGCTGGGCACCAGTGGGCAGCAACAAGGGCTGGGTTCAATTTTGGGGTACTAAATATATTTTACTGTGGCTCGAGCCCCTACCCAGACCACCTGGGAAACACTAAATGAATCACTAGGATGTTCTGCATAAGCAAAACCTCCTCCTTGCAAGCAGTATAAACACAAAAGACAGATTTATTACAGAAAACAGGGGAAAACACCAAATGCAATTGGTGCAAAATTGTGCAAAAACACTACTAACTACAAGCAGAGATGACCAGAGCAGGGTGAGAGGCCCCACCTCCGGACATGAGAGCGGTCACCCCAATTCACCCCCCATAGAGACAGCCCTGACTACAAGACATAGTCTATAGGTTGCACTGTGCCAGGGGAAGCTGCTAGAGAGCACAGGTCCTTCTGCAGTGCAAGAGGCCCGTCATTGCTCTTGGAGGAATGGTAGCATGCCAGTCTTTGCTCCCACAGAGAGGCTATGTGTGTCTGTGGGGAGTGACTGTGGCTCCAGACAGCATGCACGTACCCCATAACTTCTAGGCTAGACTATATGGCCTGCTGAAATGAAACTGCAGGAAAAACTCCAAAAGGAGCCAGGCTGATTAATGACTACAGCCAGCCCAACCACACAGCTTGACTAGAGCAAAGAACCATCAAAAGGAACAAGGGGAAAGACCAGGTTTACCCTCTAGCATTGACAACATGTAGGGGGTGCACCTGCCCACACTGCTGGTGGCACCTGCAGGCGATCACCACTCACCACCCCCTCACTACTGACACTGTCTGAGGGCAGTCCGCAATCACTGCTGGCTGCCGCCAACACTGCCCGCGGTGTCTGCAGGTGGTCACCGACCACCAGCCGGTGCTCATCGCCCCCTCCAGCCCCGCCAGCGACAGCGCCATGGCCGCCTGCGGGAGCTCCCTGCTTGCCGCTTGGGGTGCAGGTAGTTGGGGTCACAGCTCCACTGGGAACAGAAAGTTGCAAACCTCAACCCCAGCCCAAAATTTGCAGGATTAGAAATTCTCAGGTTTTAACCCTGTTTAAATTGCCAGGCCTAACTCCTGGCCAGCAAACCCAAAGAACGAATACTCTTTTCCTCAGTATTACTCCCTTAAAACCTCAAAAGAAAAAAAAGGGGAAGAAGAGGAGAGAGGCATCCCCAGACACTGGCACAATTCTCCCTCTCGCCTGCCTCTGCCTGAGCTTCCCTTTTCACTATCTGCAAACTCTTTCTCCCTTGGAGGACACTTCACTCTTCAGTAACCGCTAGGGGCCATCTTGCCCATGTACAAAACCCCCCACAATATACAACCTAAATGCGTGCATGTGCATGTCACATAGGGACCCACGGCAGCTCCCTACCTTGTTCCCCACCACCATACCCCTATTCCTGGACCCATCCATGCCCCGTGACCTGGCCAGATGGCATGTGCTTTGCAGGCTCTTTGCAAGGGGTTGCACGCCCCTGAGCAGTAGCGTTCAGGGATTGGAAAGTTTGTCCACACAGAACATCAGGGTGGGTGAGGGGACACATCCTGGGATGCTGGAGGACTGCAACTTGGGCAGTTCATCTGAGGAGAGTGACCACACATTAATGCAGGGGTGGGCAAAATGCAGCCTGAGGGCCGGATGCGACCCACCAAGCCATTCTATCCAGCCCGCAGGGCCCCTAAAAAATTTAGAAAATTAATATTTATCTGCCCCTGGCTGCCTATCATACGGCCCACGATGGATTGCCAAAACTCAGGAAGCGGCCCTCCACCTGAAATAATTGCCCACCCCTGCATTAATGGAACACGAGCTGGGTAACATGGAGCAGAGAGAAACCTGGGTTGGAGCGGTGTAACTTTAAACCACCTAAAGTGTGCTTAAAACTAGTTTCAGGTGTTAATGTGTGGACAACCCAGGAGTTAAGAGCTCCAGGAGCTGCCTAAAATTAAAATGTGTAACAAGGCCCTAAGCATCATTTGGAACATCTGCCAGACGCTATGTTTGATATGTTTGATGTCCTATGCACACACAGCCTGTGTGCATAGGACCACACCTGTTTGACTAGCTGTACCCATTAGGTGTGCCCACCCCACCCTTGCACACAAATCCCTCAAAGGATGGAGTGGGCATAGCCATCACACAGGTGCATTGCCAATACAGAAGACCAAAAAGCAGCTCTCTATAGTAATAAGGAAGGAGGGGAAGTTGTGGAAATCCCTGAGGACAAACTACCAATAAGCAGCATCATGAACGACTCATGCCTCCTGAGGCTGGGGGGGCATGGTGACTGCCCGCAGGTGGCAGCAGCAGTGTTGGGAGCATGGGCATGGCAGCGGCGAGCAGGGAGCACCTGCAGGTGGCTGCAGTGACGTTGGTGGCGAGGGCGGGCCAAGTGGGGACAGCCCACAGGTGGCTGCGGCGGTGTAGGCAGCGGGGGTGGGGAAGCGGCAACTGCCCACAGACACCAGCATCAGCGGGGGTGGCAGCCAATCTCAGGGAGGGCACATGCCCCGCCATGCCCCCTCTACACATCGCCTATGAGCAGCACAGTTACTAGAAGGTAAAAAGCCAGCTGATGGCTGTCCTGGTATTTGTCCCCAGGGGCACCACCCTAAGTAACTAACAAGTGGTTTTCCATTTACTAGAAAATGGGTGCTGGGGGTGCCACATCACAGACACATATAAAAGTGGGCACCAGATCTGGAAGCCTCCACTAAAGAAAAGGATCCTGTAAAGCTGCATGCAGTTGTCCACCAATGTGGAACTAGGGACCCTCTTCAACTAGGCAGCTGAGGCTGTCCAAGCTCTAGTGCAACGAGCTCCAACGTGCTGCAGTGGTTCCAGCTTGGTGTGTACAAGCAGCTTTAGAGGACCAGTTAATCTTGGTGGCACTTCATTGTCTTCCCATAAGGATGCAGATGATCTCTCTACACTCTGATATCCTGTTATAAGTAGTACAAGTTCATTTCCACCAGCTACTAGATAGTCTGCACGCTTGCATGCCTGGCAAATGTGTCAGGCATGTTAACGAGGGGTTGTTTGAGTCTTCAAAGAACTGCAGCAATCACTGACAATAGTATCTGCCATTTCCAGGACGGTAAATAGAGGATACCAAGGACTTTGAGTGCTTTTAGTGGCAGGATTACTTGTAACAGCTGTTCAGGAAAGATTCAAGCAGCAGGTGCACCCTAAAGTGCTTTAAAAAGCTGCATGTGTTCAGTAGAAAAGACTTTTCCTTGCCAGTCTCCAGATGTGTATTACCAACTTCTAGATACTTCTGGCAAAATCTGATTATCTGCTCTAGGACAAAGACGTCTCCATTTATGGAAAGACAGGAGCACAGTTGAAATTAAGCATGCCAAAGGGGCAGCCAATAACCAGAGCTTCTCTATATGTTCTAGATTCATCTTATGCAACTACCTGTACCATGCCATACAGTTATACAGAAGTAGGGCTGGAAGGCACTGCAAGTGGTCATCTAGTCCAACCCCCTGCCTTAGGCGGTTCATCTCTATCCAAACCATCCTATACAAATCCATTGTCTAACCTATTAGCAAAACTACATAGTCAACACTGACAAAACCACAAGACGTAACATCCTAACCTGCTACAGGTAAAGCAGGGGGACCATGGCAGCCAATATGAATGGTGAAGTAAAGAAACTTCCTTTCTACAATTTCCAGGGTATCCAGAGGTATCCAAACCATGATATAGGATCTTCCATTTGATGGCTATCACCTCTTCAGTGGAAAATGGCAAGCCTTTTTGCTCATTAAAGACACAAGAGCCAGTTTATATTCTCTGGCTTTGTTTGTTCCAAACCTGAGCTCTCCATCAGACAGTATCCCTTTGCTTCATATTTCAATAACCAAAAGACAGCATTGGAGTCACTAAGGACAAAGCAGATTTCCCAATGTAACTGATATTCTGCGTCTTCCTCTCAAAAAGAACTACGGTGCCACAATTGAAAACTAAGCAGACCATTTCTTTACCCATTTTCCCCCTTTGTTTGCCAGTGGCCTTTATTTGTTTCAGGAAGCCTAAGCTGGAGCCCTCATAGCCTAGCAGTCCTGATGTATTGTGAGTAACAGGTACTGCATGCAATTCCAGCCCTTTCTTACCCTGCGCTCTCCGAAGGCTTTATTGATGAGCAGCAAGAGGTGGACGTCCATCTGCATCTCCGAGCAGTGGAAAAATGTCTTCACAAGCAAGGAGTTTTATACTTGTTATTTTCTTCTTCTGAATGGTGGTTATAGGAGTGGACATCTTATGGACTTGAAACCTCTCAACAAGCTTCTCTGTCATTTCAAGTTCTGGACGGTGACTTTGACTTCTGTAATGCCCTTGTTATATCCCCAGGACTGGTTTCACATCCATCAGCCATTGAGCTGCCTCTTTTCATCTTTCTATATGTGACTGTCCTAGGGACATCTCAGGTTCTGTAGTAGGACTATCCCTGGATGGATCTAGGATTTGGAAAAGGGCAGTGCGGTGCCTCATCACATGTAACACAACATATATTTTTCTCCAGTTAAAAACAAAGTACTGGAGAACTTTACTAATATGCTGGTGGGCTAGGGCTATATTATTCAGTTTAAGGCTGAAGCAAAAACAAATATAACTTAATTGAAATGAGGGACTGTGAAACAGAAGCTTCATTACCAGGAGCAGCTAACCGGCAACAGAATTGCAGCATGAAGGATAGCTTGATTGGTGGACCATCAGGACCATTAGAAAGAAGAGAGCGTGATGAACACTTGTGGAATGAAGAGCTGAAAAAGGATCAGGTAGATTATAAGCCATTAAATCAATTGACTCCCTTGGCACTGCCCGACTAGAAATGCTGCTGCTAATGCCAGGCAGTTGGTTGAGTGGCATACCAATGTGGGGGGCATGCCCCTGGGCGCCAGCCTGGGGGGGTCCTGGCCACAGCCTCCAGGGGTACTCGGTCCCCTGTGGGCACTTCCGGTTTTGCTGCTGGCGGTTCTGGGCTCGGCGATCAGCCGCCGGGGGACTCCCCACCCCTTCCCCCTGCTTGGCGATCGGCCACGGATGTGGGGCGCAAATGGAAGCATCGGGCCCCAGGTGCCGGAGACCCACAGTACGCCACTGAGTTGGTGTTATACTTTGGGCAGAGCAGGAATCAAAGGGGGGTAAAAATGCACCGGTGTACCCCCACTGCATCTGCCCAGGGACGATTTTATTGTCAATATAAACCTTTTGGTCATTCCTCAGCACCAGTGGTGTTTACCAAGTGTCTGATCATTATAGAAGCTCGTTTAAAGAGATAAGGGATTGAGTTCTATCCAGGTCTTCATTACTGACTGATATGGGGAAAATTAGTCCAGAAAATGTGATGAATGAAGCAATAATAAAGCTCTTTGCCACACTGGATTTCAAAATCAGTGGAGAAGCAGCCATGCTTACTCTGGCTCAAAGCACGGAGTCCTAGGAGCCACTGTTAGATTGCAGGGCAGTGGGAAGTTATCATTTAAAATACTCCAACGTCTAGGGGACCACATTCAGAAACTTGAAGTTCACTAAAAGGTATTAGTAAGAGCGTGTCGCAGGCTTCTGGGACTCATACTAGTAGTCTTATGCTCCTAGACGATGTGGGTTACCAGGCTTTACCTACATTTGATGCAAAGATGATTGAAATCAAGGTCTCTCTCCAGAACACACCACATAGACTGATAGTCACTAACCCCCCAAATTCTTCTCATTAAACTGGTAGAAAGACCTTTTTCATGCAATGCCATCGGCCAGCATCAAGGAAAGTGCTTGGAAGGGGCCTGAGTAATGGCTAACCTGTGCCTTGCTGGTTACAGTACATTGCTGCCAAGCAGGTGATGCAAGTTCCAGCCCCTCCCTGCCCCCCAGGTGCCGAGGGCCTATAATTATAAACTCTCCAAGTGCCCTAACATCTAGACAATTGGCCTAAAAGGCGAGAAGCAACATTTAGGCTTTTCCAGGGCTAAATTTTATTTCACCCAGGGGACATATTTCCATTCTTTCAATGGGGATTTATAATCAGTGCTAGACATGCCTGCCTTGTTGCAATTCTGCTTCCTTTTGGCTTTGTGAGGCATAAATGTCTTAGCTGGACTCAGGACCCAAGTAGAGAAATCAGCCAGTGTCCTGTCGTGACAGAGAACTGGAGCTCAACAATAAAGTACATGTACGGGCTTTATTTTCCTTTTTTTCCAAACCCAGCTGCATTCCTTCCTGTTAAAGATTCGGGGCAATGTCTTCCAACAGGCACTTTCTGCACATAGAAGCACTGGAATGGAAATTACTATTAAAAGCTTTCCAGAAAGTACAGCGTGGGCACATAGTCCAACCCTAATGGGACTGAGTTTCAGGCTAGTGGAGCAGCTCCTAATTGGGCTTGTTCGTCGTTTCCACTGACTAATGCAAAATGCACGAAGAGTGCTGGTAGCATAGTCTAGCTTTGCCAGATGGGTGCTCTCAGGCTGCTTAGCCAGCAAAGCTTGGGTAGGGCAGTGTCCTGGGATGTGGGAATTCAAATTCCCTCACAGGGAGGTCAGCCTAGACCGAAGCACCAAGGCAGAGGGAAGCACCGGGCCCATGTGCAGCTTGGGCAGGCAGGCCGGCTCCAGGGAGGGAAAGAAAAAAAAAAAGATTAGGCTCACCGCTTTTTCCCCCCCTTGGGTGAAGCCTGCCTGCATGGGCTGCCTGCACAGCCCCTGGGCTGCACAAGGCCCGGTGCTTCCCTCTGCAGCTGTAAGGTAGCAAACTAAAACACCTTAGACATGTTTTATTTTGCTGCATCCCAAAGTCATTTAATGCGCATTACGCTGCCGACAGTGTAAACAGCTGTACCATTAAAGCGGTGCAAAAGGGCATTTAAGCCCTTAAAGGCCAACTTTCTATGTTGATTGTCCTCACTCTCCACTTCCTTTTGCTTTACAATCTGTACTCACACTAACTAACCTGGTTGGGAAGATCTATTCTGCCTTTTAGGGAAAGGGGATTTAATCCTGGGGACAGTTGCTATGTGAATAGGACTGCATTCCCCATGGCACCCAGTAGGCCCATCACTGGTAAGCTTCTCCATACCCGACTAGCAGACAGAGATGAAGAAGCCAGAGCACTCACTCCATGCGAAAGCATGCCTTTTCTGCTCAGAGAGCAATCTTCTGCATCCCTCCTTGCTTTCTAGTGTGATGTCCAAGATACGGACAATGAAATGGTGAAAGCCCTCTTGTGATGGGTCTGCCTTTTGGATGTGCTGTAGCCCTTCTGTTCAGGTAGAGGAAATAGATGATAGTGAGTCTACTATTTGCAGTATTGTGGTTTAGTGGCTGAAGATCTTGTTAGCTGACATTGTAAGATCCAGCCAGGGTGACAGCAGCACTGATCCATAATCTGGTCACTTGGCGCTGAACAAAGCATAGGTGCCAAAAGAGGACAACGACAGTGGACTGCATAGCAAGAAAGATGGAGGAAAGAATCAAATAATGCTGGTAGGGTGGTTATTCTTATAGCAGTACAGAGATGCCAGAAGGCCTTTGCTGCTGGGTGCGCTTCACATGTAGAGCGTGAGACAGTCCTAATCCGTTAGCTTTCGTGTGCTAAGTATAAAGGCTCTGGAGAGGAAGAATTCTCTCTAGTCTTTTCTTTAGAATTATACTCCTTTTAATCCCTTCTTGAGGCAATTGGCACATGGCTTGAAGGTAACTGTGTTCAGTGGGAAAGCTCTGAAACTCAGAGCAGAATTGCTGCTCACAGGGGTGCTAGTTGAGAGGGACTGGATGGAGGACTGACTTTTAGCACAACCCTTCTTCTCCAGGTCCAAGGACATCTTCCTGAGGTTCTCCAACAGAGAAACCTCTATGCAAGTATCCTAGCTGTCCAAAGCACATGGAGAAAGACTATACACATAGAGTGTGGGTACTATGTGGACAAATACTGAACAAAATACAGGCTTTAAAAAAAAGAAAAAGTTCACTGGGAACTTCCCTCACTAGCAAAAATAATTGGTTTTCAGTTAATGTAACAATAAATCTGAGCTTTTAAGTTTACAGACATCAGAAAATTCAAAGGTAAGCCTTCTGCAGCACTCTTTACTCTTGTATATAAGCAATGAGAGGGACATTTTTGCATAATCATACAACAGCAAGCATTATCACGTGCTATTACACAAATATAGTAATATGGTAGAAACAGAGTGCAGTCCTTTCCCTGCTAGGACAGGGACAGGGTTAACTATGCTTTATTCTGAGTTGTATTGATATCACCACTCTTTAACTTTTAAAGGTCAATGATATCACAAAGAACAGCTTATTTTGTTGTGATCAAAACAGGGTGGGAGTGAGGAGAGGGGACAACCACCACACTTCACCTGCTCTAGGACAGTGGTTTTCAATCTTTCATTTGCAGACCCCTAAAAAATTTTGAACAGAGGTGCAAACCTGGTTGAATTGTAGGTGTGAATATTCACTAGGGCTGTGCAAAGCTTCAGGTGGCGATTTAATTCGGAGAAGATTTGGCCCGATTCGGTGGCCGAATCTCCGAATTGAATGAGGGGACCAATTTAAAGGTCCTAATCAATGCAAAGCTCTCTGAATCTTCGGCAAAGATTCAAAGAGCTTTGATGATTCGGGCAGTCCCAGGTGGCTGCAGCAGGGAGCTGCAGCTGACTCCGAGCTGGTAAGTACCAGGGTCGGGGAAGAGGGGCTGGGGGGGGG
>NW_005842166.1:403695-413883 GCF_000455745.1 Alligator sinensis | reverse complement strand
TGGGGGGGGGGTGTCAGGGGGCTCATGCAGAGCCACCCACACAGTGCGGGGTAGTGGGGGGCAGCGGGGATCACCCCCCACCTGGCAGCACCTGCTAAATCAGGGGGTTTTTTAACAATTGCCAGAGCTGGGGTGGGCTGGGAGAGGGGCAGGGGATGAGCCTGGCTGATTCAGAGATTTGGCTGCTGCTGCATCTCCGAATCAGATTCAGCTGAATCGAATCAGGACAGTGATTCGAATCACTGAATTGAATCACTGTCCCCCAAATCGGCCGAATCTGAATCCAAAGTGAATACTAGCTGCTTCACACAGGCCTAGTATTCACATACTTTTGATTGGTCACAGTCATCTTTTGTGGATCCCTTAGACATAGTCAGTGGTCCCCCAGGGGTCTGTAGACCACAGGTTGAAAATCACTGCTCTAGAAAACTGGGTCCTAAGCTAGGGGTCATAATCCCAAGTCGGGCCATAGTAGTTAGAAGTAGGGGTCGCAAGTCCCAGAGCCCTTCATGCTCCAAACCTGTAATCAACCCCTGTGCTCATAATTAAAAGGAGTCAGGGCTTTACCACACCTCAGCTGCCCTGCGGTAACTGTCCCTGTCCCCCAGATGCCTCATGACAAGTAAGAGCCAAGTTGCCCCAGGTTTCATTCTGTCCAGTTCCAGTTGCCCCAGGTTTCATTTTCTCCAGTAGCCTGTCCCAACTTAGCTCTCACTGTGGGTGAAGGACACAGGGATGTCATCTTTGGTCCACAGGACATGCTGCAGGCCCCTGCCCCTCTCTGAACTGCATGTACATGAACAGTGCCTAAGCGTGGTGGCACAAAAGTGCTCCCACTGTAAAAGGAGTTGCAATGTAGAAAGTGTTGAAATACTGCCTAGAGGTTACCAGTTTGTTATCGGAGGTGGGAGGCATGCCCATCAACTGCTGCTCAGAAGGGTTTCAATCATGGAGCTGGTTTATTGGGGAAGGTCACATGGCCCTAATGGGAGAGATGATGGCCAAACTAGGTCAACTAATTTGACCCTCTCCACAGTGCATAACATCCTCCCCCAAGCATTTTGATTACTTTATCTACTCTGGTCTTTCTTTGCTGGGGTGCTGTTAACTCAGGTTCTAGTGTCAGTGTTGCCCCTAGGCTGATCACTGTTCTCTCACAACAATCCCTAGCTCAAGTTGGGTGGTGCTTTAACCCCGGGCTGTCCAACTTGAGTGCAGCGGGGGCCACAGGTGGGGTGCATGTTGGGGTGCTCTACTGCAGCTCAAATACTGTTTGCAGTGTGGCCAATCTCACTCAGGAAAAGTGAAGGCAAGAGGAGTTATTCCAAGTGTAGATAATAGGCCTGATTTGGTGGCCGAATCTCCAAATCCGAATTGAATCAGGGGACCAATCTAAAGGTCCGAATCGATTCAAAGCTCTCCGAATCTCCAGAAAAGATTCGGAGAGCTTTGATGATTCAGGCAGTCCCCGGTGGCTGCAGCAGGGAGCTGCACCCACTCTGAGCTGGTAAGTACTAGGGGCAGGGAAGGAGGGGCTGGGGTAGGGGACCATGGGGGGACCCCTGCCACTCCCCTGACCCCCCCTGCTTCCCCAGCCCCCTGACTCCCACCTGCTCACCCAGCCCATTGGGGGCCTCTGCCACGAGCCCCCTGACCCCCACACCTCCTCCAGCCCCCCACGAGTGCCCTGCGCGGGCCAACTCTGGCCTCTTAAGAAAAAAAATCCAAGAAAAGCCCCAGGACTCACTGGTACAGCCTCAGGGCTTTGGGGACTCATGCAAAGCCCCCCCATGTGGCACGGGGCAGCTGGGATCACCCCGCCGCCAGCAGGAGCAGAGAGTCCTAGGGGGGTTTTGTTTTTGGTTTTTTTTCTTAAATTGCTGGAGCTGACCCATGAGGGGCTCCCCATGCAGTGTGGGGCAGTGGGGATTGCCCCCCGCCTGTAGGACCTGGTGATCCGGGGCTTGCTTTTTTTAAAGAGAGCCGGGAGATGGGGCAGGCAATGGGCCTGGCCTGGCCGATTTGGAAATTTGGCTAAATCGAATTGGGACAGTGATTCAAATCACCAAATCGAATCACTGTCCCCTGCATCAGCCAAATCTGAAGCAAATACTAGCCGCTTTGCACAAGCCTAGTAGATAACTCAAATTATCTATAGCTCTGTTGTGTACAGTGCCAAGTGCAATGAGGTTCTGTTCATGGAGGAGCCCAGGAACTAGTGCAATAGAAATAATAATAAAAAAGATGTAGTTTATTTCAGTGAAAGTTGGATCTTCTGGAAGTGTGTGTTGAGCCCCATACCATGGCCACAAAGGCCTGAAGTCCTTTGCATATCACATGTCAACACGTTGCAACTGTTTAATAACTTGAGATGACATGCTTGATTACAGGTCTCCTTTTGGGGAAGATGGGTGAGCGAGGCATTCCATTAGTCAATGTGTGCCAGTGCCTCAATGAAGCAGTGATGAGGATCGTCTCCATGGCTGTTTGGTAAGTAAATGTCTTTTCTTATCTGCAGAGTGCAATATCAGTCATATTCCTACAGAAAAGAAACGCCAGGAATTTCAAGTTCAGGATGCTAAAACATCCCCTCTTCTACAATCAACTATAAAAGAAGAGGTTAGAAAATCTTCAGCCCCGTTCATAGGATTACAGGAAAGTAGGGCTAGAAGAGATATTAAGAGGTTGTCCACTACAGCCCCTGTTCAAGGCAGGATTGTTCCCAACGAAACCATCCTTAGTTGCCTATGTTTCTTGCCTCACAGAGCACGGTCAGTGAACTCCGAGATCGTGTCTTTGTACTCTTCAAGTTTCTGAACAAGAACTCAGCCTACTGGTTCTCTCTACAAGTCCTACATGTCAAATAAAACCAAGTCCTACGGGGAAAAAAAGGGATATGTGACCATTAGGGGTGTGCAAAATAGGCCCTATTTGATTCGGATTTGAATTCGGCCTGAAATCAGGGACAGTGATTCAATTAGTTGATTCAGATCACTGTCCTGATTCAATTCAGCTGAATCTGAAGATTTGATGCTGATTCAGTGAATCAGTGATAGGACATCGACACAGCTTTAAAAGTTTTTTCTACATACCTCCAGGTACCAGTGCGGCTTATGATCACTGCAATGCTAGGGTGCACCGAATGTCCCACAGGAGTGGGGGGGGGGGGGCCCCTGTGTGCTCAGTGGCGAACCCGGAAGTGGACCAGAAGTACTTCCAGTCCACTTCCGGGTCTGTCGGGGAACACACTGGACCCCCAGCTCGGCAACTGGTCACAGGGGGACCCTGGGTGCCCCCCCAGACTCAGGCGGCACAAGTTGCTGAGCTGGAGGATGCAGGGGGTCCAGCGCACTCCCTGGCGGACCCAGAAGAGGACTGGAAGTGCTTCTGGTCCACTTCTGGGTCTGCTGCTGAGTGCAGTGGGGAGCCCCCTGCGCTTCTGTGGGACACTCCATACATCCCAGCATCGCAGCGCTCATGAGCCCCTGCTACCTAGAGGTATGTAGAAAAAACATTTAAATCTGTCTCTATGTCCAAATCACCAAATCTTTCTGAATCTCTCCGAATCGATTCGGAGAGTTCCGATTCGATTTGGAGAGGTTAAAGGATCCTCCGATTCAATTCGGATTTGGAGATTCAGCCACCGAATCGGGCCAAATCTCCGCCCAATTGAATCAGGGACCAAAGCTTGTCACAGCCCTAATGACCATGCAATCAGAGACTGCATCTTAAGGTACATGCATACAGAGGCTACAATGAGGTGGTGCAGGCAATCAAGTCTGGCCTTTTCTAACTTTGAGAATTTGACCTTGTACAACTTTACATAACTTTTTGTATGTAATATATATTACATACACATATACATAGAGCAAGAGTAAGCGAGTTTTGTAATATCTAGCTTGGCAACTAAAATGCTTCTTTGAGGCTGGTGCCTGCTTTCTAAAGCTTTCAAGCACTGACGTGCACTGTTTAAAATTCCCCTGAAACTTCTTAAGTATATAAAAAGGTTATTGATGATCTCATTTCCCCTTGATCCCCCATAAGAATAGTCCAAAATTTTCATTTTCCATTTGTTGTAATTTTTAACACTGTCCTGGCCCTTTGGAATGGCATGTGTTAAGTCAGGTTTCTCAAATGCCTCATTCAGGATAACTAGCGTCTTTGAAAAAAAAAAAATTCTTCTCTGGATGAAAGGTCATCCTTTCTATATCAGGCTCTGTTCCAAATGGGTGAATATTTCCTATGATTACTTACAGGTACTTTCCATTTGGCATTGTTTTTCTCATTGCTGGAAAGATCTTGGAGATGGAAGATCCATCTGTGATTGGAAAGAAATTGGGACTGTATGCCATAACAGTGGTATCAGGGCTAGTGATTCATGGACTTGTCCTCTTGCCTTTGCTTTTCATAATCGTTACCAGAAAAAATCCCTTTGTTTTCATCCGCGGGATCCTGCAAGCCTTGCTGATTGCCTTGGCTACATCATCCAGGTATTTCCCAAACGTTCCAAAATTACAGCTGGTTTAATTATAGAAACCTAGGCTACATATAAATGTTTTAAACCGGAGTTTAACCCACTGTTGTTTCCTAAGTAGTGAAATCAGGTGTTCTTTTCAAGATCTGAATGTAAAAGAAAAATGATTATGCAAACGCCTTTAGAAATTTGAGCTCCAAGAGAAGATGCTTTTCCCATTATTAAAGTAATCCAATCATTCTGAATGAGACCACAGCACAGCAATTGTCTTGGCACAGCTCGCTGTGACGATTAGAGTCTTTCCATGGTTTGGGATTGCAGGCGTCATAAACAGGAATGAAGAAAGAAGCAAATGTAAGGAAGCCTCCCCTCCACACCACACACGTTCAGTCACCTCGAGAGATTTCTAGAAGGACCAAATGCAAACTGATCCCATTTGACAACAGTACACGTTTTACCCTTTTAATCTGACCTGGAGTCGGGCAAAACTGAAAAATTTACACAAGACAAACTTGGAATCTCATTGAGAGCAGCAAAGCAATAGCTTACCCCCAAAATGCATTGATTTGAAGGACAGCAGCATTTTTTCTGTCCCTCATCAGCAAACATTTATTTAGATGGCAGCTTTCGGAGAAGGAGCTTAGGCACAGCAGCACAATGATAGGATACAGTCCTTTAGCCAGACAGGGGCCAATTTTGCATGCTACCTTGCCCTTGCTATAGGCTTCAAAGCAAATGAATAGCTGCCTAAATTTTTCTGACAAAGAGTGAGTGCTTGTTTATATAGCCAGGGCACAAAGCTCTCTCTGGCTAAGTAAAAAACCCCTCTCACTACATTGATTGTAAAGCAATGGGTTCCTTAACACAACAGTTCTGAAATGTTAATATCCAATTCAAAGGCAGAGGGAGTGCTGCTTGATGCAGGAAAATCACCAAGGTAGAAAAGACAGAGAAGAAGAAACCTCAGCCCTCTCACCACAGAAGCAATTAAAACTGCACCCTTAGAAATGAGGCATTCTGGGAACAATTAACTTACTCCAAATTAACAAAAGGTCCCATCATGGAGCAATCAGCTGGTGGCTGTGAAAACCAAGGGGGCATCAAGTTTCTTTGCCTCCAAGCAGGATTTTGCATGCCTGCCCTGGATAGGATCATTTCTGATTCTGTGACTTAAATGCAGAAACTGCCAAACTGCACACTGCTGTTGGCCTTTCTCAAATCAACTTGGGCCCTCTTCTCGGCGCTTGTAAGAGAGACTATCCCTGAAGGTTGTAGGGGAAATAGCATTAGGCACTCTTCTCTTTAGTCAAAGCCACTCAGTCTTCAACTCATTACAGACTATTGCTGTGGACTGATTCAACTGAATGAAGCTCTAAGTAGAAGCTCTTAGTAGGAGGCAACTTGCAGGCTTGCAATGGTCATTCTCAAATGGCCAGATGTCCCAGGCTTTTCAAGTCCCCCTGAATGCCAGAAGTAGCTTTCTCTAGGTGGATCACTCCAGCAGAGCAGGCCTGCTGCAACATTCCCTTGCCTCAAGGTTGGTTACCCTGAGGAAGGTAAATGGGACCGTGCCGGTGTACCAAGAGAAGGCTTACAACAAGAATGGTGTGTGGCACATCCCCACTACTGCCGCTGTCCCAGGCTGAGCCCAGGGCCCCATGCAGCATAGCTGGAGTAGTACAGGAGCTGCCTTGCTCCTGGGACAGCGGGGACAGCAGCAGCAGCCAATGAAGGAGAGGGAAAGGGACATGCTTCTGAGCAGAGAGGGGAAGAGGGAAAATCTTACTTGATTCGGAGCATTTAAACAGTCCCCAATGGCACCTGTGATTCAGTTTGCCAGCCCACGTGGTGGGGGAAGAGGCTGGGAGTAGGGGGTTAAAATGCTCCCACACCTTCTTTGCAAAATCCTTAGCAGACATCTGCAGTGTTCAGTGCAAAAAGTGATATTGGAGATAAATGTATGCTCTTCATTTCTATTTCTTTGCAATGCAGCTCAGCAACCCTCCCCATCACCCTTAAGTGTCTTTTGGAAAACAATGGGATAGACAGAAGAGTGGCACGATTTGTTCTTCCTGTTGGTGCAACCATCAATATGGATGGCACTGCCCTGTATGAAGCTGTTGCTGCTATCTTCATTGCTCAGGTTAATGATTACGACTTGGACTTGGGACAAATTATAACTATAAGGTAAATGAAACTCTTCCTTTTTTTTTTTTTTTTATTTACAGAAAATCTGTCCTGTTTTCTCCTGTAGTGTTGATGGTTATTTTGGTGCAGCACATTTCTGTTCTGGAAAGGGAACAAACTTAATGTGAAATCCCTTTGTACTGGCATAAACATTTGCATGAAGATACCATACCTCTACCCAAAATTGTTATACCAGCACAAAAGCTGTTGAAGTCCTGGCTAAATTTTCATTAAAATAAATACGTTTAACCTGATGCAGTGTTACCTCCCAAGTTTGCAGACAGCTGGAACAAAACCTCATGGAAAAGGTGAGACATATCCCAGACTTCTCAATGCAACCTGATGAACAGCATTTTAAGTATCAAGACTGGTATTTCACTGCTGATCAATTCAGCATAACTATATCCAGCTAGTGTGCTTATGCTACAGTACCAAACACTCATGTCTTTACCTGGGCCTAAGTGTCCTAAATATCCCATAAGCAGTTCCTAAAATCTCCAGTTCTCCTCTGACAATTTATAAAATAGAGCTAGGAAATGTCAGTATAAAATCCTGTGCCACATTTTAAATTTGGACAATTAGAGAAGTGACAAATATAATTTATACTAAAAGAAAAGCACAAGAAACCCCGTACTGATTGGACTTCGTTGTGTGTCATACAACCTTAATGCCACCCTTTGTGCATATGGCATAAAGATTCTTCAGTAACCTGATCATTTGCTCTTCTTCAGCAATTAAATCATTCAGTGGAGAGGTTCATTGCTGTTCAGGGAATGAGGCAGCTATATTCTCTATTCAGCATCTGCATACCCTCATTCAACTCCATGATTATTTCTTCTGTACTATCCAACCTGGGCCTAGATGTGCTAATTATCAAAGTGTACGTGCACAACTCAATTAATTCATCTGCTGCACAATTCTATGAGGCGCATGTCACCTTATTTACAAATATGGAACTGAGGTACAGATTTAGGCCCAGTTTCTCAAAAGCAGCTACTCATCTGGGGAAGACCTGCTCACCCAGAAACACCAGGCATCTCAAAGATGGGCAACCAAAAATTGGGAAAGAGAGAAGTTTCTTGCCAGACACTGGCACTAGCAATGCATCTAAAGCAGTCTGTGGCAGTGAGGGGAATGGAACTGAGTCCTCTTGGTCTCAGACCACATAACGGGGCCATTAATATCCAGATGTGACTTGTGTTCTGCAACTCTCTCATTCTCTGCATGAATAACCAGGCTCTTTTAAAAAGAGACTTCAGAATTCACTCTAGCTGTCAAACTAAACCCAAGCCATATGAAAGGCAAGAGGAAAGGTTTTTATTCTCTTTCAAACTGCCTTGTAAATCACATTATAACGGGGCTCTGGTTGCAACCATGCCTGCCCACAGTAACTTGACCTTCTATTCCAAAAATGCAGACTTTTTCATTCAAGGCAGAGGTTTATTAGCTGAGAGCTACATAAATGTTCTGATACTTGCCTGTAACAGAAGGCAATATGTAGGCATATGCTCTCTCAACAGCAAAATATCCCACTGATATCATCCATAGCAAAATATTTACTAAAACTCTGCTTAATTATAACTTTTTTCTTCAGCTCTAACCAGCACAAAGGAACTTTCCTGTAGGAAAAGGAGCGGGGGGGAAAATCACACAAAAGCAAAAATATCTCTATAACCTAAAAGGAGAACTGACTAGTTGAGGTAGGCAGATAAGTGGGAGACGCTGGTCCTTGGCAAACACTGAACCTTATCCCTTGCTACAGTCCCCAAACTGCAATGTTACTGATTTCCCTGGGGAAACCCTGCCTGGCCAACAAATCGCTCCAAGTCACCATTCAGATCTCCTAGATCAGGGGTGGGCAATTATTTTGGGCGGAAGGCCACTCACTGAGTTTTGGCAAGCTATCGAGGGCCGCATGACAGGCAGTCGGGGCAGATAAATATTCATTTTCTAAATTTTTTAGGGGCCCGTATTTTGCCCACCTCTGTCCTAGATGGTGGCTGAGTGACAAATGCACTGATCTTTAACTATGATTAACATTTACCTTGCCATACATTTAAAACCAGTTGAGAGCTTTAAATGACGATGGCGCTGTGGCCCTTTATTTTTGCAGCATAACAGCAACAGCAGCGAGCATAGGTGCCGCAGGAATCCCCCAATCGGGACTCATTACAATGGTCATTGTACTGACCTCTGTTGGCCTTCCAACTGATGAAATCACCCTGATCATTGCAGTAGACTGGGCTTTGTAAGTACTTTTCCATAGTCTGTTTTTAGTTTCTGATGTTCAGAATAGTAAATGTGGCACGTTCTAACTTTACAGAAGTAATGACAGTAGTTAAAAAAAAATAGACATGAATTGGAGAGTTTGTAAAACAAGCATGGGAGCCAGGAGCTCAAGCTCCCAGATGTCTTGGTTCTGCCACCAACTTCTGAAGAAACAACACCCTGAAGACATCACAGAACATTTTTAAGGGACTGTTTATTTAGGAGGCTTCCATTTTTGAGGGCTGAACTTAACACTGTCGGATTGACTTTCAAAAGTTCCATGGACTTGTGGGTGCTCAGTAGGGTTGTGCGAAGTGGGCCCTATTCGATGGGGATTCGGCCCGAATCAGGAACAGTGATTTGATTTGTTGATTCAGATCACTGTCCCCGATTTGATTCAGCTGAATCCAAATCTGAAGATTCACTGCTGATTTGGAGAATCAGTGATTTGGACACAGACACAGCTTTAAAAGTTTTTTCTACATACCTCCAGGTACCAGCGCAGCTCATGAATGCTCAATGCTGGGGTGGATGGAGTGTCCCAGAGGAGCGCGGGGGGGCCCCTCCATGTGCTCAGTGGTGAACCCCGAAGTGGACTGGAAGTACTTTCAGTCAGTTTTTCACCAGTCCCATGGGATGCCCCTGCCCACTATGGGGCAGGGAGGCCCGGGAGAGGGAGATTCCTTTCCCTCCATCAATGCTGACCTTGTGAAGGAACACCTTGAGAGGCTGGACACCTTCAAGTCAGCTGGCCCTTATAGTCTACACCCAGGGTACTCAAGGAGCTGGCTAGCATCATAGCTCAGCCCCCGGCATAGATCTTCGAGAACTCCTGGCGCTCTGGTGAAGTGCCCGAAGATTGGAAGAAGGCCAATGTGGTGCCTATCTTCAAGAAAGGGAGGAAAGTGGATCCAGCAAACTACAGGCCCATCAGCCTGACCTCTATCCCAGGGAAGATCCTAGAAAACATTAGCAAAGAGGCTGTTCTCAACAGACTGGCTGACGGCAACATCCTGAGGGACAGCCAGCACGGGTTTGTTGCGGGTAGGTCTTGCCTGACTAATCTCATTTCCTTTTATGACCAGTTGACCTATCACCTGGACAAGGGAGAACAGATTGATGTCATATATCTTGACTTTAAAAAAAGCCTTCAATCTGGGATCCCATGATCACCTCTTAGCAAAACTGGCCAACTGCGGCCTCAGCCCCACCACAATCCACTGGCTGGGGAATTGGCTCCGTGGTCGGACCCAGAGGGT
>NW_005842166.1:402179-403292 GCF_000455745.1 Alligator sinensis | reverse complement strand
GCAATTCAAAAAGGATGTGGGGAAGCTTGAGAGAGTGCAGAGGAGAGCCACACACATGATCAGAGGTCAGGAAAACAGGCCTTACGATGACAGGCTGAGAGCTATGGGGCTCTTTAGCCTGGAAAAGCGCAGGCTCAGGGGTGATCTGGTGGCCACCTATAAGTTTATCGGGGGTGCTCATCAGGAGCTGGGGGAACGTCTCTTCACCAGAGCACTCCAAGGGATGACGAAGTTGAATGGTCACAAACTCCTCCATGAACGTTTCAGGCTGGACATAAGGAAAAACTTCTTTACTGTCCGAGCCTCCAAGGACTGGAATAGACTGCTGCCGGAGGTGGTTCAAGCACCTACTCTGAATGCCTTCAAGACACATTTGGATGTTTATCTTGCTGGGATCCTTTGACCCCTGCTGACTTCCTGCCCCTGGGGAACGGGGGCTGGACTCGATGATCTTCCGAGATCCCTTCCAGCCCTAATGTCTATGAAATCTATGAATCTACTTCCAGTCCACTTCCAGGTCCGCCGGGGAGCACACAGGGGCCCTGCCCCCATGCCCAGCCTTAATGTCTATGAAATCTATGAATCTACTTCCAGTCCACTTCCAGGTCCGCCGGGGAGCACACAGGGGCCCTGCCCCCATGCCCCTCCGGCTCAGCCATCGGCCCTAGGGGGACCCTGGGTGCCCCCCTATACCCAGGAGGCACCAGTGGCTGAACCGGAGGGGCACAGGGGGGCCCCCCTGCTCACTGCCTGGCAGTCCCGGAAGTGCTCCTGGTCAACTTCTGGGTCTGCTGCCAAGTGCACCAGGGAGCTCCCCATGCTCCTGTGGGACGCTGCATCTGCCCCAGCACCGCAGTGCTCACAAGCCGCCTGCTACCTAGAGGTATGTAGAAAAACACATTTAAAGCTGTGTCTACGTCTGATACTGATACTGACAAGTGCAAGGTGCTGCACCTGGGGGGGGAGAACCAGCAGCATACCTACAGGCTGGGGAACTCCCTTCTTGAATGCACAGAGGCAGAAAAGGATCTTGGAGTCATTATTGATGCCAAGATGAACATGAGCCACCAATGTGGGGACACGGTCAGGAAGGCTAACTGCACCTTGTCATGC
>NW_005842166.1:401022-402027 GCF_000455745.1 Alligator sinensis | reverse complement strand
TTCACAAGAGAAGGCTGAGGGGGGACCTTGTGGCCGTCTATAAACTTACCAAGGGGGACCAGAGGGGAATGGGTGAGACCCTGTTCCCCTGAGTGGTTCCTGGAGTAACAAGGAATAACAGCCACAAGTTGATTGAGAGTAGGTTCAGGCTAGACATCAGGAGGCACTACTTCACAGTCAGGGCGGCCAGGATCTGGAACCAACTTCCAAGGGAAGTGGTGCTGGCTCCTCCCTTAGGGGTCTTTAAAAGGAGGCTTGATAACTACCTAGCTGGGGTCATATGAGCTTAAACTTACATGAGGTCATATAAGCCCAGTATTCATTCCTGCCCAGGGTGGGGGGGTTAGACTTGATGATCTGCTCAGGTCCCCTCTGACCTTACATCTATGAATCCGTGTCTGAATCACCGAATCTTTTTGAATCAATTAGGAGGGTTCCAATTCAATTCAGAGAGTTTAAAGGGTCTCCTGATTTGATTTGGAGATTTGGCCACCAAATCGGCCGAATCTCCACTGAATTGAATCAGGAACCAAAGCTTCTCATACCCCTAGGGCTCAGTATTGATGAAAGTCAGCCAATATGTTTGAAGCTGGGTCTTGCATCTCAGTATCTGATTTTGAAAATATATCCCATACACTTCTCTGATCTAGGCTTTGATGCAGGTAGTGATGACACAGCTTTGTCTTAATCCAGGTATATTTTCCAAGCCCCCCCCCCGATGTTGAAAGCATGCCAAATATTCTTCTTCTGAGGGTGGGGAAACAAGCTGAGAAGAAAATTGCCTTGTGTGGAAGGGAGGAAAGTAGTGGACATCGGAAGGGTGCTTTTTCCTCTGTGAAACTTAATATGAGCAAGGCACCTGGCTCTTCCATTCTCCAAAAATACTTCCGTAAGTCCAGGTCTTCTCCTTGCTATCCTGTGGGCAAAGGCAGAAGATTTTGGAACTGAACTGCAGGTTAAGCAAGTAGTATAAGGTACAGGATTCTCTGCAACTTCCACAGGGAA
>NW_005842166.1:387672-401012 GCF_000455745.1 Alligator sinensis | reverse complement strand
ATGGCCTCCATCTCAGCAGGTGGCAAACCACTCTTCTAGACAATAGTCACACAGCTAAGCTAGTCAGAAGGATAGTTAATAAAAAATGGAAGAGTCAAACAGCTACGGAGCTTTATTGAGCACAAAATCAAGATGTCAAATATAAAACTAGTCAAGACACTCTGGGACTTGGAAAAGAAATTATTTAACTGCCTATACACAGGAATTCCAGGTCTGGATAATAAATGAGAAATTGAAATAGTGAAGTTATAGCTGTAATGGTCCACAAATCATGCAAGAGGCACAAAATGCATCTCAACTACATAGAATCATAGAAAACTAGGGTTGGAAGGGACCTCAGGAGGTCACATCTAGTCCAACCCCCTGCTCAAAGCAGCACCCTCCCCAACTACATCATCCCAGCCAAAGCTTTGTCTAGTCAGGTCTTAAACACCTTCAAGGATGGAGACTCCACAATCTCTCTGGCTAATCTGTTCCAGTACGTAACCACTCTTATAATGAGAAAGTTTTCCTTATATCTAACCTAAACTTCCCTTGCTGCAACTTGAGCCCATTGCTCCTCGTTCTGTCATCTGCCACCACTGAGAACAGTCCAGCTTCATCCTCTTTGGAACCTCTTCCAGGGAGTTAAAGGCTGCTATTAAATCCCCCCATAGTCTTCTCTTCTACAGACTAAATAAGCCCAGTTCCCTCAGCCTCTCCTCATCAGTCATGTCCCCTAGCCCTTTAATCATTTTTGTTATCCTCTGCTGGACTCTCTACAATTTGTCTACATCCTTTCTGTAGTGAGGGGGCCCAAAACTGGACATGACATTCCAGACATGGCCTCACCAATACTGAATGGAAGAGAAGAATCACTTCCCTCGATCTGCTGGCAATGCTCCTACTAATGCAGCCCAGTATGCTGTTAGCTTACTGTGTAACAAGAGCATACTATTGGCTCATATTCAGCTTCTTGTCCACTGTAACCCCCCTGTCAATCCCCAGCCTATGCTGGTGCATGGGATTGTTCGGTCATAAGTGCAGGACTTCGTACATGTCCTTATCAACTCTAGTGAGATTTCTTTTGGCCCAATCCTCCAATTTGTCTAGGTCTCTCTGAATCCTAGCCCTGCCCTCCCCAATGCATCTACTAGGGGTGTGCAAAGTGAGCCCTATTCGATTTGGATTCAGGTTCCTAAATTGGGGACAGTGATTCAATTCATTGATTCAGATCACTGTCCCTGATTCGATTCGACTGAATCCAAATCTGAAATTCGGAGAATCAGTGATTTGGATGTAGACACAGCTTTAAATGTTTTTTCCACATACCTTGAGGTACCAGCATGGCTCATGAATGCTGCAATGCTGGGGCGGATGGAGTGTCCCACAGAAGCATGGGGGGGGGCCCCCTGCATGTTCGGCAGCGAACCTGGAAGTGGATGAGAAGTACTTCTGGTCCACTTCCAGGTCCACCACGGAGCATGCAGGGGCCCTTTCTTGTACCCCCCTGGCTCAGCGATTGGCCATGGGGGGACCCCAGGTACTCCCACAGACCTGGGGGGCACCAGTCACTGAGCCAGGGGGAGGGGCACAGCGGGGCCCCCTGCATGCTCTCCGGCGAACCCAGAAGTGGACCAGAAGTGCTTCTGGTCCACTTCCAGGTCTGCTGCCAAGCATGCTGGGGAGCCCCCCGTGCTTCTGTGGGACACTCCACGCGCCCCAGCATCACAAGCCACCTGCTACTTTGAGGTATGCAGGAAAAACATTTAAAGCTGCGTCTATGTCCGAATCACCAAATCTTTCCGAATCTCTCCTAATTGATTCAGAGAGATTAAAAGGTCTCCTGATTCGATTTGGATTCAGAGATTTGGCCGCTGAATCGGGCCGAATCAAATCAGGGACCAAAGCTTCGCACAGCCCTAGTATCTACTACTCCCTCCAGCTTTTTGTCATCTGCAAACCTGCTGAGGGTGCACTCTACGCCATCTTCCAGGTCATTGATGAAGATATTGCACAAAACTGGCCCCTGGTCTGACTGACCCCTGGGGCACTCACCTTGAGACCAGCTGCCAACTAGACAGAGAGCCTTTAATTAGCACCTTCTAAGCCCAATGATCCAGCCAGTTTTCTATCTACCTTACAGCCTATTCATCCAACCCATACTCCCTTAGCTTGCTTGCAAGAATGTAGTGGGAGACCGTATCAAAAGCCTTGCTAAAGCCAAGGTATAACTAGGGCCTGGTTTAAATTGCCATTTTGTATTTTTCCTGAAAATCATTAAATTAAGTGTTTTTCACATATATGCTGTTATACGTACATTATGCTGTTAGCCTTCTTGGCAATAAAGGCACGCCAACATGGCTGGTCTGATAAGAGATATTACCCTAAGGATTGGAATAGTTCATTTATAAGCAACAATTCAACCTAGCTGTTAGTAGAGAAATATCATAGAAAGGGCTGCATGAATAAGTTAAAATTACTTATTATGGCCTGACTGGAATGGCTTAAATGGTCAAAAGTGGGACAAATAATAATTTATATTGAAAATTGTACTGGCTGTTTCCAGGCATTTAGAATCAAACTTGGAAGAGATGTTATGGGCTTTAGTCTACCCCCTTCACAGAAGCAGGATTTGTCATTCTTAAACTAAACTAATCCCAGATGGATGTTTTAAGAAAAGACTGGACAGGCAAGTAAGGAGATTCCATAAATTGTTTCGGCAGCTTGTTCCATTGTTCTACTATTCTTAGAAGATTTTCCTGATCTAGATCTAAATCTGCCTTCTTTTATTGATTTAAAACAAAATATACAGCCTAATTTAGAAGCAAATAGAATATGCCAATTTTATGGATAAAATTCTTGTTATTTCCAAATACGTACATGACAGGCTAGGCTGCCCGTTTAAGGAGAAACAGTCAACCCTGTTAAGAAAGCTCAGCTGAGGGGCATTTGGCTCAAGAAGGAGCACTGCACTAGGACATCAGTGCTCAACCTTTTGGTTTTGTGGACCAGATGAGTGGCATGGGGCTGATCTGTGGGCTGGATTGGATTCTGCCTGCCAGGATTAAACCCATGCCACCTGCCTCAGCTCCATGCTGCCAAATGAGGGCCCCATGCCATCTCCCAGGGCCCCATGCTACCTCTGCTCAGCCCCACACCACTTCTACCTGGGCCACCTCTGTGGACCAAACTAGCATACTATCTGGGCCATGTCTCTCCCCACAGGTCTGGAAATTTGGCAGCAGGGGAGCTGCAATATTGCCATTGCTCCCCTGCCACCAAATTTTCAGATCCATGGGGACCACCTGTGGGCAGGATGACATGGCTCTGTGGGCTGGATCTAACCAGCAGGCCTGGGATCGATTTTGTGGCCTGGGTGTACACGGGTTTGTACTTCCCTCTCCAATTGAGGGAATTATTGGCAGGGCTGTGTGCTGTGGAGGGACACAACAGGCCAGCGGCTGCCTCCGTCCCCTATAGAGTCAGGTCCAGTCAATCAATTACTTAACTATATACAGATTTATTATTACAACAAAACTATTAAAGGGCAAGGACATATATATATATATATATATATATGTACAAATTTACAAAACAATAAACCCTACACACACACACACACACACACACACACACACACACAGAGTTATCATTTAAAATACAGATGAGCAATAGAACAAATCAGACCAAAGGATATTGATATATTGATTGGGAAACCTTACAACTCTACTCATATACAAACTATTACTTCAAATTATTCACATAAACTGCAAGGCATAGTCCACAAATATAATCAGCAGTCCTTAGACTACCTGGGTGCCCTCCAGGGCAGGGGTCCCACTCCCAAGGTACCACTACAGGAAAGGAGATGGGGGGAAAAGAAAAAGGAGAGGAAGACCCCAAAGACTCCTAAGCTCCCCTGCTGTCACCCAGGAGTGGCCCATGAGGTGCCCCTTTGCAACCCTCGGGGGGTCCCTCCCCTGTGGGGACCCTCTCTCCAGGGTAACTTACTACTCCGCAGTCCCGGAGGGTTGCCTCTTGGTCTCCAGGTCAAGCTCTGTCCCTGCCAGGTTTTCCTGCTCCCTGAATCTGCTGTCACCGTCCTGGCTTAGGGTCACAGGCACCGCTGTGTGTAGTGGGCCCTTCGCCTTGTGCTAGGGGTTGGAGGCCTGGACAGCCTTGTGCAGCACCAGGGCTTGGTCTGTTCCCGGACCCTCTGGGCAGTAATCATCTGCATTGAGCTGCTGCCCCCTGTCAGCAGCTGCAGACCCGAGCCACCTCAAGCAGTTCCCAGGGTCTCTCACCCTCCGTGCAGCACCTCCTGCACCGAGCTCCCAGCCTTGTTCTGGGGGTTGAGGACCTGAGCCGCTCCAGGAGCTCCAAAGATCCTGCTCCATGCACCGGCCTGTGCACTGTGTCTCTGGCCGCACGCCAGAGGTTGCAGACCTGAGCCGCCTCCCGCAACTCCCAGGGTCTGGACACCGTGCGCCATGCTGCGCACTGAGAGCCTAACCGCTGGAGCCGTGCCACGCTCCCCGCTGATAGAAGTCTTCAGGGGCTCTTCCTGGGCTACTGTTTTGCCCTGCTGAGCAGCTCTCCTCAGCTCTTCTAAGCCCCGCTCTTCTCTCTTCTCTGTCCCCAATGCATTTGCCCCTCGTGCTGGGCATGCAGCTCCTTTTATACGCTCCAGGGCTCCGCCCCTGAAGTCTTCCGGACCTGACAGTGTTGCAGTCTTCAATCAGGTCCAGGGAGCTCTTCTCCCCCTCCCCTCAGGAAAGGGGCATGATGTTATTTCTCTTGCTGCCTCCTGATTGGTGGATGGGCTCCACCAATCAAAACAGCAGGATCTCAAGCCTGGGATTCAACCCAAGCTCTGAAAGGTAAGCCTGCTACAATTTAAAAGCCAGCCTACAATACAAGGAGAAATCTCTGGCCAGTTGAGCCAAAGCAAATAATACAGTTTATCAAGGAAAAAAGCAAATCCTAAAAGAGAACCCTAAACAACGGCACTGACTTTTAGACTGGCCAATAATGAAGCAGGAAACAAAAAATGTTCTGATGCACTCCTGTTGTATGATGGGAAAATGCTTTCCCTTCCAGCAATGATCAGTGGATGCTGAGCAGCTACCACACAGCCCTTTCTAATATCAGCAGGTGCATACAACTTGTACATAAGAGCAAATTTGCACATACAGAACCCGCATAAAGCAAAGGAAACCTGTATACTGAAGTGCAAAAAAAGCAGCCAGGGTGCAATCTTGTCAAATTTATTTGCTATAAGTCTTAGCGCACCCAGGGAGTTCCAGAGAACTGGAAAAAAAAAGTTAACACTGTGCAAATACTTGCAGATGCGTATCTGGAATGACCCATATAACAGGTCTGTTAGCCTGACGTCAGTCGCAGGCAAAATTATTAGGCAAGGTCTTTGGTTCTTTGGATTGAGAAGCAAAAGGCTAGCATTATAATATAAATCAAAATGTTTACAGAAAATGGATGTTCTCAAACTAACTAGCCACCATTTTTTTTCCTTCTCTGAGAACGCAAAATTTGGTCAATAAAGTTAATAGATTTTTGAGTTACTTGATGTAGTACCACAAGATGTCATAACAAATTAGAATCATAAAAGATCTATAGGATGCAAACAAAATATATTACAAAATGAGTAAACGACAGGTCACAAAATTATAATAATAAACAGGAAATCTGTGCTGAGCAGTTGTCTCTTGAGGGGCCCAATAGGATTTGGTTCTTAGCCCTATACTATTTAACATTTTTATCAATGACCTGAGAGAGAAAAAAAGAGTCATGATTAAAATTTTCCAGGACTTCTGGTACTACTGTATCTGCTCTGAGAAGAATACTTGTGATACCCACCTCAATCCAAAACTGCCTTTACCCAACAAGGGGCAAGGATTTTTTGTGATATCTTTTATTAGATAAACTGTCTACTTGAGAGAGCTGTTGGACAAGCTTCTGGACATCAATGACCTTCCTCAGATCTGTGACCAGTGGCGATGCATAGAGGGTGCACGTGCACCCCCTGAGAGCACTGGTGCACTCTCTGACTGGCAGTGCTTGCTATTTAGGCAACGGGCAGGGGTGGCAGGTGGGAGTGCTGGTGCCACCCCTACAAGCGCTGGCCAGGGTGTGGAGCGCCATTGTGCTCCCAAAAGCAGCTGCAGCCACTCCCAGAAGCCGCAACAATCAGCCATCTTGTGATTGGCCACAGGGGAACCCCGCCCCGCAGTCAGCGAAATTGGCCGTGGGGGTGGGGGGGGGACCCCTCCAGGTTGCTGGGGGGACACATGCCCCCCCCGTCTAAGACGACACTAGTCGGCCATGTCTGTGACAGATCTGGTCAGTCCTCCAGGCATTTCATGCTATGTCATTCCTCCCACCCAACTGCTGTACTGACCACTCTGCCACATAGGCAGAACTCTACTCCCCACCCTCCACCCCCTTTTTTGTTGTGTTTGTTACCAAAACCTTATTACCATTCAGCCTTTAGAGAGACAAGACTACAGCCCATCTGTGAACAGGATGCCTTTTGCCAGCTTGGCCCCAAGATTAAAGTACAACTACAAATCCCTTAACGATTACACTTTTAAACAACAAAGCAAAGTAGTTACAATTCCCTTCTCACTATCCAGTCAGAAAAGGGGAAGTGACAAATATACAGCCTGATCTTTGATCGTCACACCCCATGCGCACAAAAGCAAATACTTACTCCAATGCCCATCTAGCTAATAATACAGCATAATAGAGTTTCTCACCAGTTGAGGTGTGGGGAGGTGGCACACAGACTGGCAGTTCCTCTCCTTTCCTCTTCAGGCAATGCCCTCTGTTTAGAGAGGGCTTGTTCTAATATTCTAACAATCGTTCTTTGACTAGTTCTAGTCAAATGTCTTTGTTTCACTGAAATCTTGGAAATGAAACTGAACAAGCTCTCTTACGGACCTAGAAGATGTCCAGTAGTTTGAATGTATGCTCTTGTGAAGGTTATTTCTACCTCCTTCCCTTCAACCTCATGGAGTACTTCTACAGTGTCCTGTTTTCCCTTCGCCTTATTTAGAGTCTTCACCAACAAGACCGCTTTGTTCTCACAACTTCTAAGAAACTTAACACTTATATCCATGAGCAGATCTAGAACTTGATCCTAGGGCCCTGGGCTGTATTATTCTGTTTAAGATTGAAGCAAAAACAACTATAAACTTCTTTCAGTGAAGTTGAACACAATCTGCAGGGTTTCATTACCAGGAGCAGCTAACAGACAGCAGAATTGCAGAATGAAGGATAGCTTGATTGGTGGAACATCAAGACCATCAAAAAGAAGAGAAGGTCATTAACACCTGTGGAATAAAGAGGATCAGGTAGATTATAATGTGGAATCAGGTAGATTATAATTGTGGAAGAAGGATCAGGTAGATTATAATGAACAATGAAGTCAGTTGATTCCCTCAGCACTGCCTAACCAGAAATGCTGCTGCCACTATCAGGCAGTTGTTTTTAAAAACTGTGGGTATACAGGCAGTCCTCACGCTTACGACGCAATTGGATCCTGAAAACCACATCTTAAGTCAAAAAGACATAACTCGTAACCAGTTTTCCCATAGGAACAATGTTATAAATGGAGGATTGGTTCCTTTACGACACTCGATACAGCTGAGTCCAGCTGGTAAGTCTGTTGTTGTGGGGGGAAGGGGCATGGGGGGGCAGATCAACACCCCCACAGGGAGGGAGGGGCTAGGGCAGTGCAGGTAGGGGGCGAGGTGGCTCCTGCTGTTGCGTGCCACCGGTCTGGGAGGCATGGGGGCCGTGTGCCACTGGATCCGTGCGGCACGGGCAGGGCTGGGGCTGCACTCCAGGTGGGTGGTGGAAGGCACTGGGAGCAGGGGCTATGCCCTCCCATTGCTCACCCAGCCCGGGTGGGGCTGGCTCCGGATAGAGCCGCTGTGCTGCCTCAAGACAGGTGGCACACAGCAACAGAAGTTGCCCTGGTCTCCCTGCATGTCCCAGACAAGCCACGGCTTTGTTCTGCCCGCCATCCCAGATGGGTGAGGCACAGCAGTGGCAGGGGGCATGTGCTCCTGGATTGGGGCAAGGTGGGCAGGGTGGAGGCTGCACCAGGCTGTACTCCTGGTGGTGGCAAGGGTTATGAGGGAGCTACGGTGAATTTTAGGGTGGCTGCAGCCCCCCATAGCCCCCGCTTTTCCACCCGCTCCACCCTGATCCGGAGACACCCTCCCCATGCCCTGCCACTGCTCACCCAGCCGGGGTGGGGGGGTGCAGGACAAAGCTGCAGCTCATCTGGGAGGCTGGGGCAGCTCTTCCCGCTGCGTGCCACTTGTCCAGAGGCAGGGCAGTGGCTCCATCCAGCACCCACCCCACCCGGGCAAGCGGTGGGAGGGCATAGCCCCCACTCCCAGCACCTTCTGCCACTTGCCTGGAGCGCAGCCCAGCACCAGCCCCACCTGCCCTGCGCAGATTGGGGGCATCCCTCCCATGCCCCCTCCAGACTGGCAGCACACAGCAGCCCCACATCCTCCCTGCCCCAGCTGGGCAGTGCTTATCCCAGCCCCAGTGCCTCCCTCACTGCGGGGGCGTTGATCTTCCCATCCATGCCCCTTCCCTCCCCGCTTCTCTGCCACCACAGTGGACTTACCACCTGGAGGCAACTGTGTTGAGCCTTGTAAAGTCGAAACCCGCGTTGGAACCTTGAAACAGGATGTAAATTTTAAAGGTCGTTAAGTGTCATTCATTGCAACTTGAAAAGTCAGAAGTCGAGGATTGCTTGTAGCAGAATTAAATGGGGTGCACCAGTGCACCTCCCTTGGATCTCCCCTTGCAAACATCTTTTATAAAGCTATATTCAGTACGTTTGGTTGCACTAATTATTACTATCAGCTAAAGCTATGAACTAGTATAGTCGGATTATTGAATTTAAGGTCTTTCTTTTATAATGTGTTTTTTTCAGGGCTTGTGCTCTATGTAGTCTGATGTGGCTCAGTTGGATGTACGAACTGCTTTCTTTCCTTTGCTGACCAAGTTAGTTGTCACTCAGAAACAGCCTTTTGGAGCATCCTTGGCATCCTTGTTCAATACTGGCGACAAGCAATTATACATTTCCTCCCTACCACGTTCAGTCAACAAGAACACATTATTTACACAAGTCAGTTCTTCCCATCAAAACAAAAAACATTATTACAGCTGTTACTTCTAAGTAATATTAAGGTGTTTCAAAAAGCAGTTGTTTGAACCTGATGGCCACATCCACACGAGCATGGACATTTGGTTCCCCAGGGACAAGAAGCAGCGGCACACCTCATGCTGCTGCTAGTTGTCCCTGGGGAACATCTGTGTCATGTGCCTTCTGGTGCATGGCAAGTTACCCCTGGTGGGGTAAAGGAGGCTGCGGCCAGCACTGGGCTGGCCCCAGCAGTCTTACCTGGGGTCCTGTGGGCCTCCTGGGGCTGCAGTAGCAGGGGCCCTGCCACTTGGAGCCTGCCTGGCAGCTGGAGCATGGCTCCAGCTGGCCAGGCTCTTCTTTTGAGCAGTGTGCTCCCTCTGCATGCACTACTCTGCCTTTTTTTTTTTTTTATTCTGGAATATCCAGGGGTCAAAACTCCCCATGCCACACTGCTCCCTTTTAGCATAGGAGAACAGCTGCATGTACTAGGTGCCACATACCACATGGCCACCTAGTCTGGATGTGGCTAATCTCGTCTGATACTAGTGCCCCCAAACAGCAAATTTTATTCACAGAAGTTTAGGGCTGGAAGGAACCTCATGAAATCATTGGGTCTAGCCCCCCTGCTCTGGGCAGGAAAGACTGCTGGGGTCAAATAACCCCAGCAAGGTGTGTGTCTAGTCTCCTTTTGAAGATCTCCAAGGTTTACTTCCCAATGCTACTACTTATGGCTAATGTTTGTTTGTCCTTCACAATTAAAGATGACCGTATCTAGCAGGGGTTGGGGGGAGAAGAGAGAAAGGGAGAAGGAAAGGAAAAAGGAGAAAAAAAGAGAGGAAAGAGAGAGGGTGGGGGTGGAGGCTAAGTTGCATGAGTACGCAGGTGACTTATAAACCCAATCTTTGGCCTGAACAATCTTCTGTGCAGGGACATGGGGAGAGACCAGGACTGGACATGAGAGGTCCTTGTTTTCCTGGCCACGCGCTTCCTCACTGCCTCTGCTGTGCACCATTGCTCGAAGGCCAGTGCTCCGCTCTGGACCGATGACCTCCAGGGTGGATGGGCATGAGCGATTTGCTTCCATGACTCCGGGTCAATGCCGAAACTCTTTAGGAATATCTTTAGGGTGTCCTTGTACTGTTTCTCTGGTGTGCCCCGAGAGCATACTCCATTTGACAGTTCACTAATGGCTAATAATGCAAACTTAAGCACGTTATAATAATTAAGCTTATGTTAATTCCAGAGGCTGTACTTGTCACTGTTGTATTTCAGTCACCAGTGGCGTACCATGGGTCTCTGGTGCTCAGGGGTCAAGGCTTGCATTTGTGCCGCCCCCCCCACCATCCGCAGCCAATCGCCGAGCCAGGGGGGGAGGGGGGTCCAAGCCTAGAAACACCAGAGGCTTCTCCACACTACTTCCAAGTACCCCCTGGAGGGCCCAGCCAGCATGGCCCCATCCCGCCCCCCGTCCCGTCGGTGTGCCACTGTCAGTCACTGATCACATCTGCGGCCTGCGTGTTGGCAATTTCTATCAATGAGCTCCCTTGCACTGTTTGCTCAGTTAAAGCTATCTTTCTAATAGCCAGCTGTGTATTCATTCCCTGCTTAACTGCAGCCCTTCATTATGCCACCCCTCAGTCCCCGGGAAGCCAAAATGTAGGTCCAATGACTGCCCTCCTCTCAGATTCTTGCCCAACCAGGATACTTAAGAAAAAAATGAATACATCTTTAAAGGAGGGCCCACCACCAGGAGCAGCAAGTCTTGGTGGGGGGCTGCTGACAGTTGCGGGCAGGCCCCGCTCTCCATCGCTGACAGCATAGATGGTGGCTTGCTGCAGGCAGTCCCCGCTCGCCAACCCCTCCTCCCCCCTCCCGCTGACACCACTGTGGCTGCCTGCGGGCAGTCCTCGCTAGCTTGTGTCATGCCCCTCCCACCAACACCGCTGCTGCGCCCCCCCAGCCTCCGGGGACACGTGTCTTTCATGAATATAGGTAGTAGCTGGGGTGAAGCTATCTTAATAGAACCAAGTCATAATATGAAATCATCATGCCTGGAGGGCAGAGGACAAACCTCAGCAGCAATGCCCAAGTTTAAGCAGGGCTTCTCACAACAATCTCCAAACAGGCTAGTGCTCGTTAGGATTCACATGGACAGGTCCTCAAAAAATGGTTATTTGCATTACAGGAGGGGTTTTCAAACAAGGACCTTTTAAAACAAGTGTGCTCCTTCTATCTCTAAGTTTCAGCTCATGTACTCCTTTTTTTTTTCTTGTTTTTAAGGGAGGGGGAAGATCAACGCCCTGTGGTGAGGGAGTGGGACAGGGGCAGGCACTGCTCAGCTGGAGTAGGGTGGGGCGGGTCGCAGGACAGAGCTGCAGGTGGCTTGTCCAGGGGATGAGGGGAGGGTGGGCAGCTCCCGCCACTGCATGCACCCTGGGAGGGCATGGGGGGTGTGCACCCCCAGATCTGTGCACGGCAGGGTAGGCAGGCTGCTGCTGTGGGCTGAGGCACTGGGTTCTTCCCAGTGGGGGACTGGGCTGGACTGCGCTCATGGTGGGCTGCAGCAGTGCTGGGAGGGGGCTATGGTGAATTCTGGAATATCCTTGCCCCACATAGCCCTGCTCCCATAGGCCCCCGTTGTGAGGGAGGAAGTGGGGCTGGAGCAGGGGCTTAGTGCAGGACAGAGCTGTGAGCAGCTCATCCAGGGGGGTGCAGGGAGTGGCAGCTCCTGCCACTGCATGCACCGCAGGAGGGCATGGGGGCACATGCCCCCGGATCTGTGCACAGGGTGCGGGCAAGCTAGGGCTGGGGCTGTGCCAGGCTGTGCTTAGGGTGGGTGGCAGCAGTGCTAGGACAGAGCTATGGTTTGGGGGGCTGCAGCCACCCCAGAATTTGCTGTAACCCCGACCCAACACCCCCCGCCAGGAACAGCCCAGTGCTGCCCTGGCCCCAGCCCACAGAGGCCTGCAGCCCACCATGCCCTGCATGCAGATCCTGGCTGCCTGTGTGCTGCGCTGTGGCTGTGCTCATGCACACGGAGTTTTGCATACCCCCTGTGACACTTAAGTACGCTTAGGGGTACGCATATCCCTGGTTGACAACCAGTGCATTACAGGATTGGGGTTCTTTGAGATATCTTGATGTGAATTCTACAACATGCCCTCTATATTACTGTAGAGCCGCAGGCCTATAGACATGCTCATTTGGGTTCTAATTAGAATGCATCAGAGCAGACTCCTTTAATCAACTAATCGATTAATTATGCCTTCTCTTTGTTACAATTAGAATGCTCCAGCGTTGCCTCACCGTCATCTGTATTAAACCCTCCCCAAAATGGCCATGGGGGTACTTTAACTGAACCTTGTCAAGTGTCTGGGAACCACCCTAATTAAACACCCCCACCACTGCTGACCAAGTGTATAGGCAGCCAGTCTAGGATCTGTACTGGCAAAGAAACTGAGGAAGGGTTGGGCCTGTTTATCCTTTTATGCTTTTAGGTGAAAGTATGAGGATATCTGAGGTATAGGTGCAGCCGCACTGGACACTACTGACCAAAAGCATGATTTCATAGACATCAGGGCTGGAAGGGACCTCGGAAGATCATCGAGTCCAGCCCCCCGCCCAAAGGGCAGGAAGTCAGCTGGGGTCATAGGATCCCAGCAAGATAAGCATCCAGTTTCATCTTGAAGGTGTTCAATGAAGGCGCTTGAACCACCTCCGGTGGCAGGCTGTTCCAGACCTTGGGGGCTCAGACAGTAAAGAAATTCTTCCTTATGTCCAGCCTGAAACGATCTTGAAGTAGTTTGTGACCGTTCGACCTCGTCATCCCTTGGGGCGCTCTGGTGAACAAACGTTCCCCCAGATACTGGTGGTCACCCCTGATAAACTTGTAGGTGGCCATCAGATCACCCCTGAGCCTGCGCTTTTCCAGGCTAAAGAGCCCCAGGGCTCTCAGCCTGTCATCGTAGGGTCTGCTTCCCTGACCTCTGATCATGCGCGTGGCTCTTCTCTGGACTCTCTCAAGCTTCTCCACATCCTTTTTGAATTGTGGAGCCCAAAACTGGACACAGTACTCCAGCTGCGGCCTCACTAAGGCCGAGTACAGGGGGAGAATGATGTCCCGGGATTTGCTTGAGAAGCATCTATGGATGCAAGCCAGCGTTTTGGTCGC
>NW_005842166.1:375321-384350 GCF_000455745.1 Alligator sinensis | reverse complement strand
CCTTCGGGGTGCGGCGCGTGCCCATCCGTGTCATGCCTCTGGTAGGCTGGCTACGGCTGGGGCTGTCTACCCTGGGGGGCGCTCTGGCAGGGTCCGGGGCCCTCCTGTGCGCCCTCCCGTGTGAACTCCGCGCTAACTCACGCGCCGGCAGAGAAGCGCGCCTGTTTGCGCAGCCTGTTCGCGTGGCTCCCTGGGGGGGCTGGGCGAAGTAGGGGCCTGGGCGGGGGTTGGGGGGCTCCGCAGCTGCTGGAGGGTTTTCGGGGGCTTCTGGGGGGCTTCGGGGGAGCGGGAGCGCAGCGAGCTTTCACCCGCGCGTCTCTCGCCACTTCCGAGCCTAACTGAGATTTGGTATATCTGTCAAATCCACATGGAGCATCACAAGAAGAGAATGGGCCTATTTACAAAAAATGACAAATAAAAAGGAAACATGACAGATGTATACAGAGAGTATGAATGTGTCATGTTTTTTTTTTCCAAGGCCAGAAAGGACCACAATGGTGACCTTTGGCATACTAGGAGGTAAAGATGTTCTTCAAAATATTTTTTGCATCAAATACAATAAACAGCGGTAAAATTAAAACATCTTTCTTAGTTTCATAGATGTAGGGTCGGAAGGGTCCTAAGTAGATCATCAAGTCCGACCTTTAAAGTCTTGGGACCTTTAAATCGAGGTTGGCTGACTGAGTGATGAAGACTCCAGCACATCCCTCGATAAACTGTACTAATGTTTAGTTATATTTAAAAATTGTATATTATTTCTGTTTTAAATTTTCCTCAATTTGATTTTCAAGCGTTGAATCTTATTATGCATTTGTCTGCTAGGCTAAAAATTCAGTAGTATTACAAAATCATAGTAATGGGATATATAAGGGACCTCTCAGGAGGTCATCTAATCTAACCCCCTCCTCAAAGCAAGATCAACCCTGAACAAACCATCCCAGCCGAGTATCTGTCAAACCTGTTCTCTGCCACTGTGTGAAAAAGGATAGTTATCTAGACGGACCTATGGGACATGCAAGATTGTGACTGCACAAGTAAACCTGTGATAAGGATGCATCTTAATCTCCTTTGTGATGGGCATTTCTTGAAAATGATTCCTTTAGCTTACGGGATAACACGAAACAAGTCTATAAGTCGGTTGTTTAGCCTGCTGCCTTGTCCAAGAAAATGTGCCCTATTAGAAGCTCCTCAGCCAGTTGTTCAAAACAGAATTCAGTCCTTCCATAAACAGCTACAACAAAGCCACTCTGTCCTCTCCTCTCCTTCACAGCTTGCTTCCTTCTCCTCCTTGCTTTCTCTTCCAGGAGCTTTTAAAACTCCCAGTAGGACATTCCCTCATTACCCAAATGTCCCACAGCTGGGCTTCCTCAACAGGGCTGGCTCCCCTCCCTTAAGGGGACAGACTGTTACAAAATCTCACTGACTTTCATTGCAAATGACACTTTAAGCATTTCAAGGATCTTTGTTGCAAAATGCACTTTCCAGACCTTTAATTTCTTTCCTTTTTTTTTTTTTTTTTTTTTTTTAAATCAACCTTCAATTCCAGATCTTTCTCTCTGTTCTGTGCCTTCAATTCTTGAACATTTTTTTTAAAAGCATGGACACTCAAACTGGAGACAGCTTTTCAGTAGCAGTAGTCTCAGTAGTACTATACACAGAAGTTAATATCGATTTCTCTGAATTAAAATAATAATAAAATCTTTTTATGATTAGATTTTAAAATTATTGTAATTAACATTTTTGTAAATAGACAATTTAGAACTGAATCACCTGCTATTGCTCCTTTGAATACTTACCAAAATTTACTGCAAAGGTATCTGCATGCCAAAGTGGGTGAAAAAATGTGTGGTATTGTGTAAAAGACACTTTAAACCACTTAGAATACCCACTATAGGAAAGGTACCATTGAAATGCAAAATGTGATTTGCCACATTGATCTGATTATAATTCATACAATCAATCAATCTCACATTTTCAAGCTCAAATTTAGAAAACAAAACCCCAACAGTTCCTTGAACATATGCCAATCACTACTTGTAAAGACCTTCACAAGATACAACAGGAGAATCAAATAACTAAGGAATGGACCTAACGGGTTAATGCACTAAAATACTAAAATAAAACTAGTACATTTTTTTTATTTGGTACTTTTACTACATGCACAAAAATACTGCAAGTACAATAGTTAAGATCATAGAGGATATGATTATTGGTCAACCCAGCATAAAAGTTTAGTGTAATTTTATAGGGGGGTTTGAGGGGGGAAAGGAATTATTATAATAATAAAAAGAGTTATATCGAGTTATAATCAAAATCTGTTCACACAGAGAAATATTAGGTTAATCATCCTAACATCTGTCACTATATTTCTTCCAGCAAAACTGACTGGCTCTCCTTACATTTATTTCCTTCTAGGGATCGATTTCGAACAGTGACCAATGTCCTAGGTGATGCATTGGCTGCTGGTATCATAGCACACATCTGCAGACAAGATTTTGCACCAGAGAAAGTATGTATTACTTTGGGAGAGAAGGAAATAGGGGCTATAGTAGATACACTGAAGGGTGGGGCTAGGATCCAGAGAGACCTAGACAAATTGGAGGATTGAGCCAAAATGAATCTCATGAGGTTCAGCAAGGACAAGTGCAAAGTCCTGCACTTCGGACAGAAGAATCCCATGCACCAGTACAGGCTGGGGGCTGACTGGCTGGGCAGCAGCTCTGCAGAAAAGGACCTGGGGGTGACAGTGAACAATAAGCTGAATATGAGCCAGCAGTGTGCCTTGTTGCCAAGAAGGCTGATAGTATACTGGGCTGCATTGGTAGGAGCATTGCCAGCAGATCGAGGGAAGTGATTCTTCCCCTTCATTTGGTACTGGTGAGGCCACATCTGGAGTACTGTGTTCAGTTTTGGGCCCCCCACTACAGAAAGCATGTGGACAAACTGGAGAGAGTCCAGTAGGAGGGCAGTGAAAATGGTCCGGGAGCTGGGGGACAGCCTCTCTTGTGAGGAGAGGCTGAGGGAACTGCGATTATTTAGTCTGCAGAAGAGAAGACCAAGAGGGGGGTTAGATAAAAGCGTTTAACTACGTGAAAGGTATTTCCAAAGAGGCTGGAGCTGGGCTGTTCTCAGTGGTGGCAGATGACAGAGCAAGGAGCAATGGGCTCAAGTTGCAGCAAGGGAAGTTTGGGTTAGATATTAGGGAAAAACTCTCTCACTAGGAGGGTGGTGAAGCACTGGGACAGGTTACCCAGAGAGGTGATGAAAGCTCCATCTGTGGAGGTTTTTAAGGCCCAGAAAGGGAAAGCCCTGGTTGAAATGATCTAGTTGGGGATGATCCTACTTTGAGCAGGGGTTGGACTAGATTAGTGGTTCTCAACCTTTTTTGTACGGGGACCCATTTGCCAAAATCAGTGGCTTGCCCCGACCCACAACTCCCTGGCCCTGCTGGTGCCCAATCCACAGTCCCCTGTCCCCACACCTCACCCCCTGGTCCTGCTGGTGCCCCTCACCCCCCAGTCACAGCCCCTTGCCCCCTGGACCATGCTGGTGCCTCTCACTCCTGATCCGCAGCCCCCTGCCCCACCCCCTCGCCCTGCCATAGTCTTATGCCCAGCCACCATCCTGAGTGCCAGCAGGTGGGTATGCACGCAAACAGCCAGACACCCCCACAGCCCTCTGGACAGTCCCTTGGACTTCCATCCCCCACTTCCCATTCACTTACTTGCGTCCAGCAGCTGGTGCTGCTCTCATTACCTGGCCTTGCTCTATGCTGGACACGTACATCTGCGCGCATAGACGCACGTATGTCCGCTGCCTCCAATCATCCCAAGCAGCCACTTGCAGGCTGGAAAGCTGCTGGGTTTTTCTGGGATCCTGCTCATGACCCACTTTTAGGTCGCAACCCACCAGTTGAGAAATGCTAGACTAGACAACCTCCTGAAGTTCCTTCCAACCCTCAAAAAAATGGGTAGATTAAGGAGCAAAATTAAGAGCAGATTTTTCTGGGGTTTTTTGCAGCAAGATCCAGTCAGCAACATGGACAAACTGTCTTCTGTAGAGGCTTCGCTTCTCTACCCCAGAGATTATGTGATAGAAATAACTGAAGAAACTTTGTCTGGAACAGGAATTATTTATAGCATCTGTCGGGTGTAACAGCTGCATTGTTTCCATGTCCTAAAAAGGTACTTTGGTGCTAAAATGCTACCACCCTAAACTCTGTTTGCAGGTATCCTAGAGAATGAGGCATTTCTCGGTGTATTAAGCAGCAGAAAAATTCCCTTTTCCTATGGAGAGGTCTACAGTGCTCCAACACGCGACAGCCAAGTGTAGCTGTGCTGCTCAGAAGTGAATTAGGAAGCAATGGTGCCAATTGTTTGAGACTGGTGGGATACATTTATAAAGCAGCAGTTTTGGTTGCTTTTTTTAAAGGTGTCACGCCACTAGATCCTCAGCACTTTTTTTTTTTTTTTTTTTTTTAAGATGGAGGAATCGACAGCTCTTACAGGATCATTTTAGCAAGTAATTTAAAAAATGGGGCTGGGGAGGATTAGAAAACATTCTCCAGTCAGCACTGTTGGCTCTGTTATATTTAGTGTTGAGAGATTATGCCATTTTTTAATTTTCTTTTTTTATACAAAGATGTTGTATGGTCTAAAACAAAGATTCTAAGTAGACTTTCTGTCTACGGTCCAAAATCTAAATTATGATAATCCTTCAGGAGCAGTCTACTGGGGCAAATTTGGATTTTCCAAACAGTGTTTATTAGGAGCAGAGTTGTTTGATATTTTCAATTTTTCCATACTCATTTTTAGTCAGTATGTGCTAATCAAGGTTCCCAGTAATCACCGGGGGCTCAAATGACTACTGTATATAGCTACAAAATGAGTAGATCTTCACCATTTAAAAAAAAGATACATTTGGGAAATAACAGCAAAATCTGCATATTGCGAGTCAAACAAACTTTAAATGTCTATTTGTTTTGTTTGTTTCTTCATAATACAGGGAATCCAAATACAAGCAAATAGAAACTGTATGTAGGCATGGTATGGGAATGAGAAAGGCAGTTGCATATACAAAATTTGTAGTGATTTTTTTTTTTAAATCATCGGGCACCTAAAACATTATTCATTTTTCCCCCAATTTGTCATTACCATTTCAATATAAAAATGTTTGCATTTTACTGAACTCACAATAACTTCTTTTATATTCTCTAGAAAGAAATGCACTGAATTTTTTAAGGGACTGGAATAGCTCCTTGTAAAGCCAATGGAAAATCTCCCATTAATTTCAACAGGAGTCAGATCAAAGCCCAAGAGACTGAAGAGTGATCTGCAGGTGATTTGGAGGTGTATGCAAGACCTGTTCCTTTATATTATCTAAAGGAAAGAGAGAAAAGTCCCTGGGAGAAATAGCTGCTACTGATTCCTCTTAGGAAATACTTCAGAAGTTTTCCAGAATTTAAAATAAAGGAGATAAATGTCAAAAACTACCATTTTACATACCAGACCCAAAAGTTCTGTTGTACTGAAGCAAATATGCATACTTTTAAAAATCATGTTGTTTTATCTGTTCTTGGAAGAAAAATATCAACTGCATGTTCCACATTCCAAATACAAATGCAACCACGTGCTGTACAGCCACACAAATATTTTCTTTCATTTTTTTATATTTAAACCAAATGTAAATGACATCTTTGGCCTACATGATGACCGGATCTGCAAGACAGTGGTAAGAAGCTGGAAGCAGGGCAAGAGGGACATTATGGACATACAACATCTACAAAAACCAGGCAACCAGCGATGGTTATTTTGTGCGCCAGCTGGGGACAGCTGATTGATTACTCAATTTAAATAAGCCTTTAGAGAGTCAATGCATGAACTGCTGTAACTTCAACATGATATTATCAAGTTTATTCTTGCTCCCCCTTTCACCCTAATGTTATATGCTCCAACAACAACATGATTATCCATGGTAATAGCATCAAGCTATCCTACCACTCTCACTCTATTTTTATCCCACTACACAATTCAATAAGGCACAGCTGAATGGAAATGTTAAGGCTTTTTTCCTGCCACCTAAGACTAAGGCCAGGTACAGACATTACACTTATACCAGTATAAGCGAATCAGAAAGCAGTCTACACCCATTCCACGCACATATAGACTGGTTTTAAAATGGCAGCACCCAGTCTAAGATGGATCTGAATCATTGGGATATCAGACTTAAGCAATTTAGGTTAGACTGTTTATCGAATTTCTGTACCAGATCCCCTACTGACTCAAGTTAGGTCGCTGTCCTCTGGCATCCCAGGTGCCTTTGTAGCCCCCTGCTCTCTCTCCTCCCAGGAAGGTGCACTGGAACTTGGGTGGTGTTTGGCTGCTCCAGCTGAGTACCTAGCTGGCTCTGCCCCTCAGACTAGCAGAAAAAACCTCTGTCCTCAGCCCTACCAGCTGTCAGGTGCAGCCAGTGGGGGTTGGAAATGTTGGCCCCCATGCTGGGCACCGGGGAACAAGTCCCCTCTTATCCTGCTGATTAGGGCTGTGCGAGGCTTCAGACCGTGCTTCGGATCCAGAGAAGCTTCGGATGCTTCGGCGTCCAAAGCAGCATGTCTGAATCGAAGCGCTGGCTTCGTTAGGCTTTCCAAAGTGGTTCGGCGCTTTTGAACCGCTTCGGAAAAGCTTTGGAGCCGCTTCGGAGACCTGGCCATAGGGTATAATGGGGAATCAATGAAATATCTATAACTTTATTGTTTTTTTTGTCTGATTTGAATGATCCTTGCAGGGTTGGTAGCCTCGGCTGAGAGCATGAAGCTTGCCAAGTTTCAAGAAGATCGGTGAAGGGGTTGGGGGGAACTGTACCCCAAGTTCTTGAAAGCAAAACTCGTGTCACATGTATGTGTTACACCACAGGGGGGTGAAAACTGCAGGGGTGGTGGCCCCTGGTCCAAGTTCCAAAAGACTGGTTCCAAAAGATAGGGGCTTGGGGAGAACTGCACCTCAAGCTGCGGACAAGCAAAACTCGTGACATGGGTGACACTGTGTGTGTTAAGGCGCAGCGGGGTGAAAGCTGCAGGGATGGTAGCCATGACGCTTGCCAGCTGTAGAGGAGATAGGAGCAGGGCCCCAGAACCCAGAAGCCCTGCACCTCTAGCTGCTGACAGGCAGAACTCATGCCATGGGTGCTTGTGCAACTGACTGTCTCTGTCTTGGGGCAGTTGATTGTCTGTATTGATTCTTTCCTCTCCTTAGTCTCTGGTTTTGTAGGTATTAATTAGGTATTAACGAGTTAATTAGCAAGGATTAACACCTACAAAACCACAGGCTAAGGAGAGGAAAGAATCAATACAGACAATCAACTGCCCCAAGACAGAGACAGTCAGTTGCACAAGCACCCATGGCATGAGTTCTGCCTGTCAGCAGCTAGAGGTGCAGGGCCTCATGGGTCCATCACATTCCCATGGATGGGGGTGCCCAGGCTACCACAGGCCCATTACGCTCCCATGGATGGGGGGCCCCTGAACCCAGAACCCCCCTGCACCTATTTCCTGGACAGCTGCCAGGCTTTGTGGCTGCAGCAAGGGCTAGCAGGCCCTGCAGCTTTCACTCTGCTGCACCTTAACATGTTAACCTTAACGTGTTAAGGTTAACTCGTTAACCTTAACGAGTTTTGCTTTCAAGAATTTGGGGGACAGCTCCCCTCCAACCCCTGCACTGATCTTCTTAAAACTTGGCAGGTTTCATGCTCTCAGCAGACGCTACCAACCCTGCAAGTTTCATTCAAATCAGACAAATACCAACCAAGTTATAGATATTTCATTGATTCCCCATTATACCCTACGGCCGGATCTCCGAGGTGGCTCCGAAGCTTCGGAGTCGCTTTGGCCGGATCGAAGCGGGAACCCGGTACCGAGCTCTGGATCAGATTGCTGGCATTTGAAGTGGCCGGCTCCAAAGCTGGATTGAATAAGTGCCTGCTCACACAGGCCTACTGTTGAGCTGTTGTGCATGGACATGCATGTTAGCATCCCTCCTTACCCCCCACCCCCCACTTCCACTACAACCTCAGTCTTGTGGAACAGGAGTCCATACTCAGCCCATAAATAACCCTGATATTATTGTGCAAGCTGATAAGGGGAATGCCACTGTTTTCACAGACAAAACAGCATATCTACAGGAAGCTGAGAGCTTTCCAATGTAGAGTTTTACAAACCACTGACCAAGGACCACACAGCACAATACCAAAGGGAACTAAATGACTTCTAAATGACACTGCCCCATGGAACTACAAGAGAGGATTAATACTTCCACCTGCCAGAGACTTAATCCAGGCAACTTTTACTCATTACCCAAGATCCACAAATCTGGCAACCCAGAACACCCATTGTCTCCAGCACTGGAACCATCACAGAGGTAGTTTCTGGCTACATTTACTCTATCGTGTTCCCATATGCCCTTGGAGTTGCCAGCTATTTGAAAGACACTACAGATTTACACTACAGATTTCTTAAAGAAACTGGGTTCCATTGGCAAGCTTCCAACAAACACCATATTAGCTAGCATAGATGTCATGTCTGTACACCAGGGGTGGGCAATTATTTTGGCTGGAGGGCCACTTAAGAGTTTTGGTGAGCTGTCGGGGGGCTACACACACAAAATCTTTCAGAAGTTATCAATTTAACAAATTATAAATTTTAAAAAAATCATATAGTAAAAATCATACATTATAACATTTTAATTTTTTTTCCAAAAAATACTTTCTGTCCTCATTTATGTTTTTTGAGTAGTGTATATAGAGGCAATTGCATAATAGCTCAAAATAAAGTCTTACTCTTGTATATCATGTGTCAGGGAGGGTGCGTATAGGGGTGGGCACATGGATGCATGTGGGGGGTTGGGCATGTGACGAGATGTGGGGGGCTGTCCATGTGCTAGGTCCCAAGAGCCAACCGGGGTGGGATGAGGGAGGGCAGCCAGGGATGTGTGCAGCAGAGTTCACTTGGGTGGTGTGATGTGGTGCAGTGCCCCCCC
>NW_005842166.1:365570-375307 GCF_000455745.1 Alligator sinensis | reverse complement strand
AGCTGGCCCTTGGCTCTCCCCATAGCTTTCCAAATGGAGCTGAGCCCTGCCCACTCCCACCTGGGGTAGCGCACACAGTGCTCCTGTCCACACCCACCTTGTGCCTGCCAGACAACACCATCCTGGTGCCGGCCTCAACCAGCATGCACAGCTTCCAGGGGGGGCTGCTGCCACAGCTACTCAGGTACTGCCTGGTTCCCCACTTTTCCACCCCCAACCCCCCCATATCCAGAAGCTCCTCCTCCTCCTGCCTCTGCTATGCTTTTCTGGGCAGCAGTAAACATGGAGAAGTCATGGGGACATTTGCCAGGGAGCAGATGCCCAGACAGGAAGGGGGAAGCTGCAGCTGGGTGGCTCCAGCTCCAGTTCCCAGCCACTTTCTACCCACTCTGCCCACCCAGTGCTATGAAAGCTTTTGCATTCAGAAGCTTGTCTAGCACTATTTCAGCTATGAAGTTGGTCCATTAAAAGAAATCACTCTAAGAAATCCTGGACATTTCACCACTGATCTCAGAGCAGCTGCTCTTAAACAAAACTTTAAAAACTAACTTGAATGCAAAACAAGAAACCCTCCACAGACTGTTCTTCAATGGGTCAGTTGCTTTATTTATCCCTATTGACTTGTTCAGCCTACCGGCACCTCTGTCAGGGGTGTCCACTCCCCCTATCTTTTCTTTTTAAATTCCCTTCTATTTAGAACTCCTGTTTATGCAAAGTCCATCCATAGCACCTGGCAATATAGTCCAGGGGCAGGCAAAAATACAGCTCGCAGGCCAAATCCAGCCCACCAGGCAATTTAATCTGGCCCATGGACACCCACCAATTAATTGTACCCCCCCCAGCCCACACACCGTTTACAGGCACGGCTGCTGCTGCCACTGCTGCAGCTCCCCCGGCCTCCAGCAACTCTTCCTTCTGCGTCTGCCGCAGCACTCGCTCTGGGCACCAGGTAGAGAAGCAGCAGGGTAGGGGGCTGCAGCTGGGCGGGAGCATGGACCGAGGGCTGGTGGGAGTGCAGACCCTGCACCCAGAGGGGCAGCAGGAGTACAGAGCTTGGGTGGGCAGGGTGTGGATATGAGTGAGGAAGGGTGGAGGGGTGTGTGGGGATCCCCCTACACAAAGCCACCGGGGGCTAGTGTCTGGCCACCTTTACCCCCCCCCCCCCCCCCCCCCCCCGTGGTGCACATCTCCCACTGGTAGTGGTGGCAACGGCAGCAGCAGCAGGTGGCCAGCTCTTGGGGGTGCTTGCAGCCCATGCAGGTGCTGCTGCCTGGTGGCATGTGGCTCCAACCAGTTCTGGGAGCTGCACAAAGTGGCATGGAACAGAGCCAGGCCAACCCACCTCTGTTGTGCGAGGGTCCCTGCGGCACACATCCAGCTCCTGGCACTCATGTGCCACCAGGGGGAAGCCTCATGTGATGGAGCCAGCTTCCTTCCCCAGTCCCTGCCACCATGTGCAGTTGCTGAGACTCCACCAGGAAGCAAGAGGCAGGGCACCCCTCCACTTCCAGTGGAGTCCCAGGACCTGCATGTGATGGCAGGGAGCGAAGCTAGATCATCAGCTGCATGGCACAGGGATTCCCCCCAGTGGCACATGAGTGCCAGGAGCTGCATGTGCACTGCGGGGAGCCTGGCCCAATAGAGGCGGACTGGCCTGGTTCCACTCCTTGCAGCTCCCAGAACTGGCTGCAGCCGCCTACCGCCAGTGGCAGCACCTGCACGGGCCATGAACACCCTGAGGGTCTGCTGCTGCCACCAGAGCCAGGGGCTGTACACCATGGGGGCAGTGTGTGTGGAGGGGTTCTCCGCACCCTCCCTTACACCCACAACCCCCCACCCCCACATATACACACAACCCACAATGTACCCCATGCCCTTCCACACACACAACCATACCCCCTCACAAACCCCAAACCCCACCATACATACCCACCCAACCCCAACCCCACCCCACACACAATATACACGAGTAAGACTTTATTTTTGAGCTATTGTGCAATTATCTCCATGTCCACTATGCAAACACAAATCACAACTAAAATATTTTTTGAAATAAAATTAAAATATATTAACAGTAGTTTGACTTTTAGTATATGATTTGGCTTTTTTCTGGTTCCCCTCCCAAAAGGAGTACTTCCAGGGACAAGGGAAGAGACTTCCGGTGGCAAAGTCAGGGGCTAGGGGGCGGGACTTCCAGTCCCAAGATGGTGACCAGGGGACAGGGCACCTGTCAAGGGGCGGAGCTACCCTTGCAGCCCTCGACAGCTCACCAAAACCCATTAAGTGTCCCTCCAGCCAAAATAATTGCCCACACCGTAATAGTCTGTCACCTATAAAAGCGTATTGCTGCTTTTGTAAACCCTGTTAACCGAGGCAGTTTTTAACTCAGGCAGCATTCACCATGATTGTGGGAGTATCCCGTTTTGTTCATTTATCCATGTGTTATTAAAATCCCTCCCAATTCCTATTTAGATTTTTTCTTTGAAACTGTTCCCTCTACAATCAATATTGTTCCTAATTTTAGCTTTGGGAAATTAGTTTCCTTAAAGTTCCAACCTTCTGTATTGTTTGCACAAAGGCAAGGCAACTCAGTTATTTGTACTTAGAGCTGGCTGGAAAATTTGTCAAAATTGCTTTGGCAGAAAAAGCTGGTTTCAGCCAAACTGAAGGGTTTCAATACATTATTCAAATATTGATGAAAATTCCCACGGAAAAATATTTTAAAACAAAAAGATCGTTTTGTTTGGGAAATTGTTACAGAATTTTGAAATTTAATGTTGAATTTCATTGGATTGGTTCATTTTTACATTTCTAAATAAGGGGGTGGTAGCAGGGAGGGTTCTACTATCACAGGGGAGCTTTGTGCAGGGAGGCCCTGCACACAACACTTTGGTACTATATCATGCTAAAAGTTTCTATTTGGCAGCCTTCCCTCTGTCCCAATTCATGCTTCAGGCAAAACAAGACTATGCTACCAATAGCACAGCTTTTGCTGGCTGAGCTTAAGTTCTCCCTATGGTTCCACCAAGCAGAGGAAAGCTTCTGCTGCCACCTGGCAGCCAGTTGATAGAACCTCGAGATTTAAAAAATTAAAATTATATGCAAGATTTCCAAGAAAACCTTTTGAAAATTCCGTTTTACAGGAAATTTTGAAAGTATTTCCTTTCATTTTGATCTGGAACAAAAGTAAGTTTCAGAATTCCCTGTGAAATGAAAACAGTTTTGATCAACTCAACTTAAGGATGACATATTTTATATATAAATCATAATTTTCAGCATGAGAACTCAGACTGAAATCCCCCTGGGACAATGCAGGAATATTTTTCCTATTCGATGTAGGTATGCAAAAAGCCAGTATGGCATCCCAGATTTGCTGCACGACCCCAGCACTGGCATGCCAACACTGGGGCCATGCAGTACGTCTAGGACCCTGCACTGGCTCCAGAGCTGCATGCCAGGTCTGGGCATATGAAGTCCAGGACCATGTGTCGGCACCAGGACCTAGACTTGGCATGTCCAGCCCCTGTACATACCTTCAGACAGTGTACTGGTTGTACTGTGTGAGCCAGCTCAATTGTCAGGGGCCTCCTCCGATTGCCATGAGTTTTCAAAGATAATAGCCAGTGGCTCTGTAATCACATCAGGCAACTCAGCACCCCTGAATGCATTGCACCTGGCCCCATGGACTTGTCCACATCCAGCTTTTCTAAGTAGTTCCAACCTGTTCTTTCACCATTGAGGGATGCTCACCTTCTCCCCAAACTGTGTTGCCGGGTACAGTCATCTGGGAGCTGACCTTGCCTCTGAAGACTGAGGTTTTCAGCCTTTCCACACCATCTGTCACTAGGTTTCCTCCCCCATTCACAGTAAGGAACCTGCATTCCAGCTTCCTTGGCCAATATAAACTTCCCATAATTTCCCATTCTCCTTTTATACGGTGTTCAAAACACATTGCATATTACATTCCACCAATATTTTGGATATTTTAAGCTGTGCTGTGCCATGGGTTTGTTCCACATTCTGATCTGGGGGTTTTCATTCCAGCCTTAATACCCTGGTACTGGACAATTCCTCACCTTGTACAGCTATCTCCCTCTCCCATCTCCCGACAGGAGTGCACATCTGGCCAGCGTTCCAAGTTTTGATTATGTAAGGAGTTCAAGTTCATTGATCAGGCCTACTGTGTGAGCTATATATATATATATATTGATCATTGTTTCAGCGAGGCCTATAGTCAGCTACAATTTGTTCTGGCAAACCCATACTTGAAAAGAGGCTTTACAGTTTTTCTACTGTCTGTGCTGTTATAATGGCTTTCATACAGAAAACTTGTCACCATTTGGATTGGGTATCCACAACCACTAGATATATTATGCCTAAAAATGATCCTGCAAAAATCAATATAGAACCATTGCTAGGGAATGAACAGCCATTCCCAGGAGTGTAACACGCTGGGTTGGGCATATTCTGTACTGGTTGACACCCCATACATTGTATAACTAGGTGTTCTATTTGTTGGTCAATACTTGGCCATCATACAAAGCTTCTAACTAGGGCTTCATTTTTACAAATCCTAGATGACTTACCAGTAGCTTTTCTAAAACTCATTTACTAGGTATAGCAACACAAGTCCCCCAAATGACACATCCTTGATGTATAGCAAGGTCACCTTTGTGTGCATAAAAATGTGTTAAATTAGGATGGGCCATATATTTCCAACCTTTCCAAGTTTTTTTTTGGTTTCTTGCCCAATCATACTACAGGTCACTGGATGGAGGTGGGGGTGGGGGGGTTCCCCAGTTGAAATAAATTAATCATTTCAGTCGAGTCTGTTTCTAGTGCATAAGGCTCTTTCACAGGTAGCTGAGGGAGTCAGTATTTCCATATGACATTCAAGACAAAAGACGAAAAGCACAAGTGTAGCCTGCTACAGAGACATGCTGCACTTGTCCCCAACTCTCTTTTCCTTGAATGGAGAACTAAGAATTGCGTGTCTGTGACCAACGTACACTTCCTTCCAGCTAGAGAGGTAAATTTCTGCAGTCTCCAGCCCATTCTTAAAGCTTCTTTGTCTACTTCTGCATAATTCCATTATGCTGTTTTCATGAATAAGGATGCACACGCTATGGACTGCTCACTGCCATCAAACTGGCTGTTCTATATAGCCCCAATGCCATGCAAGAATGTACCCACATGCTAACCTGAAAGGCAATGATGGGTTAAAGTGAACAAGTCCCTACCTGATGTGACCAGTCTTTTTGCTTCTAAGAAAGTTTTCTGATACTCATGTGACCAACCCCATTTGTGAACCGTCTGCAACAAACAATTTAAAGGATACAATACAGTTGCCAAGTTTGGTACAAATGTACTAGAGTAATTAATAAAACATAGCAAAGATCTAAGTTGTGAAAAATCTTTCAACTGCAGGGCTTCCAGAAATGCTTTAATGCCTTGAGATTTTTGTAGGTCTTGCACATGTCCGCAATAAGAAATTGACTCTTTCAAAAATTTGCATTTTGCCTAATTCATTCACAACCCATATTCTTCTAAACATTTTAGTACTGTCCAATAGGGTTGTGCAAAGCTTTGGTCCCTGATTTGATTCAGCAGAGATATGGCACAATTTGTTGGCCAAATCTCCAAATCCGAATCAAATCAGAAGACCCTTTAGTCTTTCCAAATTGAATTGGAACCCTCTGAATAAATTTGGAGAGATTCAGCAATTCAGACAGACTCAGCTTTAAATGTTTTTTTCTACATACCTCAAGGTACCAGGCGGCTTGCGAATGCTGTGATGCTGGGGTGCATGGAGTGTCCCACAGCAGCACAGGGGACTCCCCAGCGTGCTCAGCAGCAGACCTGGAAGTGGACCAGAAGCAGTTCTGGTCCACTTCTGGGTCTGTCTGGGAGCGTGCGGCCCCCCCCCCCGCACCTCCCTGCCGGCTCAGTGACTAGTGTCTCCTGGGTCTGGGGGGGCACCTGGGGTCCCCCCATGGCCGAACACTGAGCCAGGGAGGTGTGGGGGGGCAGCGGACTCCCCGGTGGACCCGGGAGTGGACTGGAACTACTTCTAGTCCACTTTCAGGCTTGCTGCCAAATACATGGGGGGCCCCCCGCACTCCTGTGGGATGCTCCATCTGCCCCAGCATTGCAGCATTCACAAACTGCACTGGTACCTCAAGGTATGTAGAAAAAACATTTAGCATCGAATCTGCAGATTTGGATTTGGCCAAATCGAATCAGGGACAGTGATCCGAATCAACGAATCGAATCACTGTCGGCAATTCGGGCCAAGTCCAAATCTGAATTGAATAGGGCCCGCTTTGCACACCCCTACTGTCCAACTTTCTCCGATGTTCTTCACCATTTTCACCAGTCACAATAATGTTGTCCAGATAACACTGTGCTCTTGGAATGCCTTGTAACACTTAATTCCATCATCATCATCAGATATTGTGTTCATCTGAATTAAACCATGTCTCAAATGACTTGAGCGTGGGTAACAATGCTGCCATGGTGGCCAGTGCTGAATATATTTGGAAAATAAAGTAAAAATTTGCATCAACCGCAATCAGTAGATTCAACAAAATTTAACTTAGATCAGCAATTCTCAACCAGGGTGCCTTAAGATTCTTTCAAGAGTGCCACGGGGTACCATACAATGTTATCATGTTTGCACACCTTACAGCGCTTCACAAAATAAGCAGATTTCAAATAAGAAAACAGCATTAAAAACATTGTGATCTGTTGTGGTCTTGCTGAAGTCTTTGCAACAGAAGAATTGCTCTAATATTTTTCTGCAGTCAAAAATTTGAGTGAAAACTAAGAGCTGGCATCTTCCAAGGGAGCCCCGAGTCTAATGAGGAGGTACTTGAGTCTAACAAGGCTGAGAACCACTACGCACCTGTTTAAGTTCCATAGACTTCAGTGCAACTAAAAACAGACACTGATGTTGTTGCAGCAGCAGCTGTACTGGGATGTGTCCCAGTATGGGGAAATTCCTGGGGTGTACAGAATCAGGTCCCTGAAGCCCTAGGAGCCCCTGCCTGAGGCAGCTGAACAGCTCTGGGCTGCCTGCACAATCCCACCATAAAGCAAAGACATCCACCCCAAAAAGGGGCACAAATATATACCACCTATTGTTACAGCCACAATTTGGGGCATTTGTGGCATGACAAGGGGCATGGATATTTGCTTGCTTATGCTTTGTGCTGCCATAAAAGTGACAACACTTTCTGTTGTGCTTTGTTGCAAATGAGTCTATTATCAAGAGTCCCACACGAAAACCATCCAGAAGAGGTCAGAATATTTGAGCTCTCATTCATGGGTTGACATGACCTTGCTCAGCTGGCAGCTAGGCAAGTGGAGACTAGGCAAGTGAATTGCAGAGGTGGATCTAGTGATAGATGTACCATGTTGAGGGAGGGAGTGGGGCCGGGGCAGGCGCTGCCCAGCTGGGGTGGTGTGCAGGACAGTGGCAGGCAGCTCATCAGAGGTCTGCAGGGGGCAGCTCCTGCTGCTGTGTGCACCTCTGGGAGAAGCACAGGGGGCATATACCCGCCTCCCCAAGATTTGTGTGCGGAGCAAGGGCGGACTGCCTGCTGTGGGCTCGGGCTGTGCCAGAGTCTTCCTGGCAGGGAGGCCTGGACCAGGGCTGCACTCAGGGCAGGCAGGCAGTGTTGGCTGTGGGAGGGGGCTGTGTGTTGGGCTACAGCGATGCCAAAATTCACCATAGGCGCCCCATAGCCCCCCTCCCAGCTATGTCCCCGCCCACCCTGAGTACAGCCCCAGCCTAGCCCCTGCCCTGCTGGGAAGAGGTCGGCGCAGTCCCCAGCCCCAAGCATGCAGTGGATAGCCCACCCTCACCCCACACGCAAACCCAGGGGTACATGACCCCCATGCTTTCCCCGGGGTGTGCACAGCAGCAGGAGCTGCCTTCTCTCCACCCCCCCTGTGGCTCTGTTCCTCATCCTGCCCTGGCCAGGCAGTGTATCATAGTAGTATCACAGTAGCTAGGGTCAGGAGGGACCTGAACAGATCATCTAGCCTGCCCCCCTGCCACAGGCAGGAATGAATGCTGGGTTCACAAGACCCCAGACAGGGGATCGTCCAACCTCCTTTTGAATATGCCCAAGGTAGGGGCGAGGACCACTTCCCTGGGAAGTTGGTTCCAGTGCCTGCCCCTGCCCCATTCCCTCCCTCACCATGGGGGCCTCAATCTGCACCCGCTCCCATGCATGCATGTAGCATTTATCAGTGACATTATCAGCCACATCAGCTAAAAAAAGCCAAATGCCAATAATGTCAATTTTCCTTTTATCACTGTCGATACGATATGGACTGATATATCAGTGTACCTCTAGCTTATGTCTTTCCACAAAGCTAGTGACGCTAAAAACTGTTGGGAACCTTAACACTGGCCCCGGCTCCTACTTTGCCCAGTCCCCCAGGGAGCCGCACTACCAGAGCTGTGCAAACAGGATGCACAAACAGGCATGCCTTTGGGTCTGGCGAGCGAGTTTAGTGCGGGAGTTTGCGCAGGAGGGTGAGCGGGAGGGCCCAAGGCCCTGCCAGTGAGCCCTAGGGAAAGTAGTCCCATCAGTAGCTGGACTACCAGTGGCACAATGTGGATGAGCACACACCCTACCCTGAGGGTCCCCTCAGAGCCTGTGGCCTCCCTCTTTGGCTCCTCAGAGGCCTCCACTCAGACGGAGCCTCTGGCTCTTGGCTGCGGGGGCTGCCTGGCACATTTCCAGGTACATGGGACCAGGAGCGTGGCCACCTCCCCATGCGAGGTTTGCTCCACTTTGGAGTCTCCAGGGTGCCAGAAAGAGGAGCTCCAGGCTGCAGTCCAGAGAACTGCGTGCCACCAGGGATGATGAGCAGGAGATAGACTCCTACTATCAGGCCCTTCACCCCCTGGAAGCGGAGGGTAGACCAAGGTCACCTTCCAGGACAAGGGAGAACTAGGGGATCTCCCATACTGTCAAGCCACACGGTTGGACCAAGGAGGTCAATGGCTCCAAGGCCTGCTGCACCAAGGCCTCCTCCCCTCTGGAGCTTTGCAACAGATATGAACCTCTTGCAGCCCCAGCAGACCCTGCAGAGCTGCCAGCTGCTGCAGGCAACACAGGCTCATCCACAGCTACTGTTCCTGCTCTCCCTAAGGCCACTCGTAGAGGGGTCATCATGGAAGACTCCCTCCAGGCTTCCCTGGCTGACCACAGAAATCCAGGGCAGCCTAAGGGCCAAAAGGGGAGCACATAAAAAGTGGAAACAGGGAGAGATCACCAAAGACGAATATACCTCCTCTGCTCGCGCTTGTAGGGAGGCAGTTAGACGGGCCAAAGCTGCCATGGAGCCCCAAGTAAAAGACAACAAGAAATTGTTTTTTAGATATATTGGGAGTAAAAGGAAGGCCCAGGGAGGAATAGGACCCCTGCTAAATGGGCAGAAACAATTGGTGACGGACAGGGGGGACAAGGCTGAACTCCTCAACGACTTCTTTGCCTCAGTGTTCCTAAGCGAGGGGCACGACAAGTCTCTCACTGGGGTTGCAGAGAGGCAGCAGCAAGGCGCCAGACTGCCATGCGTAGACCCTGAGATGGTGCAGAGTCACTTGGAAGAACTGGATGCCTTTAAGTCGGTAGGCCCGGATGAGCTCCATCCAAGAGTACTGAAGGCACTGGCCGACATCATTGCAGAGCCACTGGCGGGAATATTTGAACACTCGTGGC
>NW_005842166.1:362257-364301 GCF_000455745.1 Alligator sinensis | reverse complement strand
ACTCTTTCCTGCCTATGCAGGGGGTCGGACTCGATGATCTATTGAGGTCCCTTCCGATCCTAACATCTATGAAGGGGACTGAGAGCATGATCTGCCACCCTGACCCCTTAGCCCGGGAGATCTGCTGCCTCCTGGGAGCTCGTATCTGGGACATAGCTGAGAGGATCCCAAAACTCATCCAGCCCACTGACCACTACCCTATGCTCCTTATCCATGTGGGCACAAATGACACATCTTGCAGCAATCCCAGGCAGGTCATGAGATGCTATAGGACTTTGGGAACAGGGCTTAAGTGGTTGGGGGCACAGGTGATGTTTTCCTCGATCCTCCCGGTTTCAGGCTATGGGCTGAGGAGGAAGAGAATGATCGAGGTAGTCAACCAAAGACTGCGGCGCTGGTGTCATCGTGAAAGCTTTGGCTTCCATGATCACAGTCCGCTCTTTGGTGTGGGAGGCAGTGGACTGCTGGGAAGAGACAGCCTCCACCTCACTGTGCTGCGGAGGAGGCTCTTCTCAGCCAGACTGGCTGACCTGCTCCACCAGGCTTTAAACTAAGCCCGCCGGGGGGTGGGGGGGGGCCTCCCGCCACTGCAAGCCCACTGGGCAACTTTTGCAAATCCAGCAGCCTAAGGCACTTAAGGGAACCCACCCCTACCCCAGCCCCAGAACTATCTGTAGGGAAGGCAAGGGCTCCCAATGGGACGCTTATGTGCCTGTACAGCAATGCAAGGAGCTTGAGGAATAAACAGGAGGAACTGGTCCTCCTGCTAAACAAGAATGACTATAATCTCATAGGGATAACGGAGACCTGGTGGGACTCCACCTATGACTAAGCCACAGGTATAGATGGCTATACCTTGTAAAGGAGAGATTGTGTGGACAAAAAGGGGTGTGGGTGTAGCTCTCTCTGTCAAGGAAAGCTACACGTTCCTGCAAGCCGACATTGGCACCCAGGGTGGACTGGAGACTCTCTAGGTTAAAATCCGTGGTGAACAAGGCACAGGGGACACAATGATGGGAGTCTATTACAGACCTCCTAGCCAGGATCAAGAGCTCGACCAGGAATTCTCCAGGGACCTGGCCGAGGCTGCGTGCTCCTTGTGCATGGTTGTCTGGGTAGTTGAAGTCTCCCATGACATCTAATAGGAAGAGCATTCAGCCAAATCCAAATGGTCGCAAAGCTTCCTCATGTGCGTGGAGGAGCTCTGTCTGACTCAAGAAGTCTATGGACTGATGAGAGGCAAAGCACTGCTCGACCCAGTACTGACAACGGGGGATGACTTAATCAACGACCTAACGATCGAAGGGAAGCTGGGAGACAGCAACCATGAGCTGATCACCTTCACCATCTGCTGTAAAGCTGGCAAGTCGGACAGCAATGCAGAACCCCTTGACTTCAGGAAAGCTGACTTTGACAAGCTCAGGAGGCTTACTGGTGAGGCCCTAAGGGACCAGGGCCCGAAGGGGAGGGGACTTCAGGATGACTGGTTGCTCCTCAAGGGAGTGATCCTGGAAGCACAAGCAATGTCTATCCTGTCTTGGAGGAAAGGCAGCAAAAGGGCATAGCAGCCCCCTTGGCTCTTCAGGGAACTAGTAGACCTCCTGCATCTAAAAAGAAAGACCTATAAAGGATGGAAGACTGGATCAACCTCAAAGGAGGAATATTCTGGACTGGTCCGGACCTGTAGGGAATGAACCAGGAAAGCCAAGGAGTGGTTGCTCCTCAAGGGAGCAATCCTCAATGCACAAACTAAGTCTATTCCATCTCGGAGGAAAGGCAGCAAGAGGGCACAGCAGCCTCCCTGGCTCTCCAGGGACCTAGCGGACCTCCTGAGGCTAAAAAGAAAGGCCTACAAAGGGTGGAGGATGGGAGTCACCTCCAAGGAGGATTATTCTGCACTGGTCCGGTCCTATAGGGAGCAGACCAGGAAAGCCAAGGCTGCAACTGAACTCCACCTAGCTTTGAGCATCAAGGACAATAAGAAGTCCTTTTTCAGATATGTGGGGAGCCAGAGGAAAAGCAGGGGCAACATTGGACCCCTGCT
>NW_005842166.1:350423-360355 GCF_000455745.1 Alligator sinensis | reverse complement strand
GAAAAAGCCAACCTGCTTAATGGGTATTTTGCATCGGTTTTTCACCAGCCCTGCTCAATACGGTACAGGATGGCCAAGGCGAGGGAGAATTGTTACCCTTCATCAACGTAGACTATGTGAAGGAACACCTTGAGAGGCTGGACACCTTCAAGTCAGCCGGCCCTGACAGTTTACACCCCAGTGTACTTAAGGAGCTGGCAAGCATCATAGCCCAGCCACTGGCACGGATCTTTGAGAACTCGTGGTGCTCAGGCAAAGTGCCCAAAGATTGGAAGAAGGCCAATGTGGTGCCTATCTTCAAGAAAGGGAGGAAAGTGAATCCAGGGAACTACAGGCCCATCAGCCTGACCTCTATCCTGGGGAAGATCTTGGAAAAAATGATCAAAGAGACCATTCTTGACAAACTGGCTGATGGCAACATCCTGAGGGATAGCCAGCATGGGTTTGTTGCAGGTAGGTCTTATCTGACCAATCTCATCTCCTTCTATGATCAGGTGACATATCACCTGGACAAGGGGGAAGAGCTTGATGTCATATATCTCAACTTTAAAAAAGCCTTCGATCTGGTATCCCATGATCGTCTTATAGAAAAACTGGCCAACTGAGGCCTCAGCTACATCACAGTCCGCTGGCTGGGGAATTGGTTCTGTGGTAGGACCAGAGGGTGGTGGTTGATGGAAGTCAGTCGTCATGGTGCCCTGTGACCAGTGGAGTCCCCCAAGGTTCCGTCCTTGGGCCTATAATGTTCAACATCTTCATTAATGATGTGGACGTTGGTATCAGAAGCGGACTGGCCAAGTTCACCAATGATACCAAACTTTGGGGTAAAACATTCACACCTGGGGGTAGGATGGTGATCCAGGCCGACCTTGACAGGCTCGGAAAATGGGTGGACAAAAACCTGATGGCGTTCAACACTGAAAAATGCAAGGTACTCCACCTCGGGAAGACAAACCCGCAACATGCTTATAGGCTCGACAGTGCTACGCTTGCTAGCACCACGGCCAAAAGGGACTTGGGGGTCATAATTGACCGCAAGATGATTATGAGCCACCAATGTGATGTTGCAGCTGGTAAGGCAAGCAAAACTGTGGCTTGCATCCATAGATGCTTCTCAAGCAAATCCCAAGATGTCATCCTCCTGCTGTACTCGGCCTTGGTGAGGCCACAGCTGAAGTACTGGGTCCAGTTTTGGGCTCCACGATTCGAAAAGGATGTGGAGAAGCTTGAGAGAGTGCAGAGGAGAGCCACACGCATGATCAGAGGTCAGGAAAACAGACCTTACGATGACAGGCTGAGAGCTATGGGGCTCTTTAGCCTGGAGCCTGGAAAAGCGCAGGCTCAGGGGTGATCTGGTGGCCACCTATAAGTTTATCGGGGGTGCTCATCAGGATCTGGGGGAACGTCTGTTCACCAGAGCGCCCCAAGGGATGATGAGGTTGAACGGTCACAAACTCCTCCACAACCATTTCAGGCTGGACATAAAGAACTTTTTTGCTGTCCGAGCCCCCAAGGTTTGGAATAGACTGCTGCCGGAGGTGGTTCAAGCACCTACTCTGAACGCCTTCAAGACACATTTGGATGTTTATCTTGCTGGGATCCCTTGACCCCTGCTGACTTCCTGCCCGTGGGACCGGGAGCTGGACCTGATGATCCTCTGCGATCCCTTCCAGCCCTAATGTCTATGAAATCAATGAATCTACTTCCAGTCCACTTCCAGGTCCACTGGGGAGCACACAGGGGCCCTGCCCCCATGCCCCTCCGGCTCAGCCATCAGCCCTAGGGGGACCCTGGGTGCCCCCCCATACCCAGGAAGCACCAGTCACTGAGCCGGAGGGGCACAGGGGGGCCCCCCTGCTCACTGCCTGGCAGTCCCGGAAGTGCTCCTGGTCAACTTCTGGGTCTGCTGCCAAGTGCACCAGGGAGCTCCCCATGCTCCTGTGGGACGCTGCATCTGCCCCAGCACCGCAGTGCTCACAAGCCGCCTGCTACCTAGAGGTATGTAGAAAAACACATTTAAAGCTGTGTCTACGTCTGATACTGATACTGACAAGTGCAAGGTGCTGCACCTGGGGGGGGAGAACCAGCAGCATACCTACAGGCTGGGGAACTCCCTTCTTGAATGCACAGAGGCAGAAAAGGATCTTGGAGTCATTATTGATGCCAAGATGAACATGAGCCACCAATGTGGGGACACGGTCAGGAAGGCTAACTGCACCTTGTCATGCGTCCACAGATGCACCACGAGCAGGTCCAAAGAGGTGATCCTCCCCCTCTATGTGACACTGGTCAGGCCGCAGCTGGAGTACTGCGTCCAGTTCTGGGTGCCACACTTCAGGAGGGATGTGGACAGCATTGAGAGGGTCCAGAGGAGGGCCACCCGCATGATCAGGGGGCAGCAGGGCAGGCCCTATGAGGAGAAGCTATGGGACCTGAACCTGTTCAGCCTTCACAAGAGAAGGCTGAGAGGGGATCTAGTGGCCATCTATAAAAACTTACCTGGGGGGACCAGAGGGGAATGGGCGAGACCCTGGTCCCCCGAGCACCTCCTGGAGTAACAAGGAACAACGGCCACAAGTTGATTGAGAGTAGGTGCAGGCTAGACATCAGGAGGTGCTACTTCACAGTCAGGGCGGCCAGAATCTGGAACCAGCTTCCAAGGGAAGTGGTGCTGGCTCCTACCCTGGGGGTCTTTAAAAGGAGGCTTGATAACTACCTAGTTGGGGTCATACGAGCTTAAACTTAGTTGGGGTCATATGAGCCCTGTATTAATTCCTGCTCAGGGCAGGGGGTCGGACTAAATGATCTGCTCAGGTCCCCTCTGACCCTACATCTATTAATCTGTCTGAACCACCGAATCTTTTTTAATCAATGAGGAGGGTTCCAATTCAATTCGGAGAGTTTAAAGGGTCTCCTGATTCGATTTGGAGACTCGGCCACCAAATCGGCCGAATCTCCACTGAATCGAATCAGGGACCAAAGCTTCTCATACCCCTAGGGCTCAGTACTGACGAAAGTCAGCCGATATGTTTGAAGTTGGGTCTTGCATCTCAGTATCTGATTTTGAAAATATATCCCATACACTTCTCTGATCTAGGCTTTGATGCAGGTAGTGATGACACAGCTTTGTCTTAATCCAGGTATATTTTCCAAGCCCCCCCCCCGATGTTGAAAGCATGCCAAATATTCTTCTTCTGAGGGTGGGGAAACAAGCTGAGAAGAAAATTGCCTTGTGTGGAAGGGAGGAAAGTAGTGGACATCGGAAGGGTGCTTTTTCCTCTGTGAAACTTAATATGAGCAAGGCACCTGGCTCTTCCATTCTCCAAAAATACTTCCGTAAGTCCAGGTCTTCTCCTTGCTATCCTGTGGGCAAAGGCAGAAGATTTTGGAACTGAACTGCAGGTCTCCTCCAAGACCGTTTGAGGCTGGACATAAGGAAAAACTGCTTTACTGTCCAAACTCCCAAGGCTTGGAACAGACTGCCGCCAGAGGTGGTGCAAGCACCTACTCTGGATTCCTTTAGAGACATTTGGATGTTTATCTTGCTGAGATCCTTTGATCCCAGCTGACTTCCTGCCCCTGGGGCAGGGGGTTGGATTTGATCTTCTGAGGTCCCTCCCAGTCCTAATGTCTATGAAATCAATGAAACACATATTCCAAGATGGTGCCCCTTGAGGGAAGAAATGGACTGTAGACCAAAGATTAGGACACACATACATTTGGAACCATTTCAAAAGGGGAGAGAGGATTCTGGCTCTAAGCTGTGCAGCAGCTGTTTTATTCTAACAGTTCAGTGCAAATTAGCATGGATTCATGCAAATGTAGCATAACTGCTCCAACTTTTAACACCGTTTCACTAGGGTTAAAGTTGGAGCACTTTTGCCACAGTGGTATTGCTCCTGGTTTGTCCACAGACATGGGTGACTAATGCCTCCCAAGTCTGGGGGGCACCAGATCGCCAAGAGGGGGGGAGGTCCCCCAGCGGCCGATTGCTGAGCCAACAGTGAAACTGGAAGTGCGCTTCTGGTTTTGCAGCTGGTGGTTCCAGGAAGTGCATGGCCGATCTCAGGGGGTGCACGTGCACCTGCATGCACCCACTATGCTTTGCCAATGTCCACACATAACCAACTGCTTCTTCATGCTTCCCTTTTGAAATGGTTCTAGCTGGACTTGTCCATACCCAGCTTGCCTGTCTTGGGTGTAGTCTGACATGACATCAGAAAAGTGCAAGATGCCATGTGACCAAGAAGGAAAAGGCATGATTTTAGACCTTTCTGGATGCCTTTCCAAGCTGAGCATGATTCCTTATGATGAAAAAAAATGCTGTTGGGAGAGGAAGTTTCTGTACCTGTGGTGACCTCTATGAAGCCCAGAGACAGAGTCTAAACCCATTTTTGGTAATTCATTCTAAGGCCTAATGAAAGTGAAAGTTTCATGGTTGTAATGGGGTTGCGCAAAACATGTTGTATTATGGGGCATTTTATAAACCAATAATCCAAAGGGGAGGACTGTGAAGCCATCCCCAAGACCACAGCACTAGTCATAGTGCTTGACACTGTGTTTACTGTGTTGAAGGAAACCTGCATGGCAATTTTGGAGATGAGCTTCTTTTTCAATATCAGCAAGAAAGAGACATTCCTGGAGCTGGAAGGGAACCTTTTCCATAAAACTAGCCATACAACTTAAAATTGTGTCTGCCTAGCAAAGCTTGATAGTTCATAGCATAAAGGTCCAAGCTTGCTGAAGAATATGCCACCTTGTCAAAAATGTTCAGGCATCTAGGCTCCTTCTCCCTTAAACACCAACACTAGTATGTCTTGCCTTTTCATTAACAGCTGCCATTACAAGCAAGGAAGAGACTGGAAACGAGACAAAAAACGTAATCCTTTTTGGAGGAATTCTTTCTTGTCAAAATATAAATTAAAAAGGCATAAGAATGGGAATTCCAGATGTTGCAAAGATGAAAAGATGTCCTTACTAATGGGAAATGCCAGTTCTAAGGGGCCTGGTGGGTCTAAGATATCAATCAGTGCAGGCACTGGTATCTCTCTCTCTTTTGACAAAAGTTCTGAGTCTCTTACCACAAATCTGAGATCTGGAAAGCTTCCTGCTCCTCAACTAAAAAGAAGCAGTATGGTCCCTAAGGAGGAAGACAACTCTCACATCTCTTCACATGGGGAAGATTATCCATGAGTGGATTGGGAGTGGACTGTATCCCTGGAGAGGTAGGAGTGCAGCTTTCAGCAACCTGAGCACCAGGCTGACTAAGCAAGCAGAGTCCTCAAGGCCAAGGAGGTACATGGAGGTAGACATCCCAAGGCCAGTAGGGAATGCACTGGGAGAGAACATTGGCAGCATGGTGCTTGGTTATGGTGGCTCCATGAAGGCTGCAACCAGAAACCCTTGAAAAAATCAGATGGAGGAGCAAGATCAGGTTGTATTGGTGCTGGAACAGGAGATAGAAGACACCCTATCAAAATATAGTGCTAAGTTCTGGAGGCAAAGGGCATACCTGTACCATAAGGCAAGAAAAGCGGTGCTGAATTTCAAAAGCCTTTGTGTTAGTCTGACAACATTAGGAGAGCCCGAGAAGGGTATAGGAAGATGACAGAGGGATTTCATCTGAGTCAAAATGGAGGCATGGTGCCATAGTGACAGTGCCTGTCAAAAAAAACATGGCTGCACTAATTTAGAAAACAACCTCTTTTGCCTCTTGTTTTGAGAGGTCTCAAAATTATGCTGTGGGGTTTGAACAATGCATGTAAATGGGCCTGGAGACTTACTGAGCTCCCTCAAGGCAGATCTCCTCAGAGCCAGATTAAATAGTGGGGAGGAGCTTTGTGAGCCTCCTTCAAGTCATTTAATGACAGGGAAGCCATGGAAGATTCGTTAGCATTATTCCCATGAGGTGAGATGCTTTCTTAAATTAGGATGGACCAAAAAAGTACCTATGCAAGGAGGCTGGGGGTGAGGAAGACTTCTCAGACCTAGCAATTCAGCAACCCCTTGACATCAATGTGGAGTGGGAGATTAGGGACACAATGCTGGTGTGGAGCATGGGTGCTGAGACCTGTGGATTTGGTGCCAGGATCAGGGGATGGTCCAAGAGATCTATTAAATAGTGCATGCAAAGCTTGTTCTTGGGTTAAAGAACGACATTTGTCTACCCTCGTTGGGCACAAGAGATTCCCTGAGGCAGTAGAGACCATGTGGTCTAAAAGTCAGGAGCAATAATCAGCCCTTCACAAAAAGGGCAGCTTTGAAATTCTGGCGATTTGGGTGAAGTTATTACAACAGCAAAGAAACAGGAGCCTTCAACAACAGTTGGAGACAAGAGAGGCGTTTACTTTAAGGCCTTTTGGCTACTAAAATGGCGATGCCACAGGGTACAGCCACAAAAGAAAATGGTGTGGAGGACAAAGGGTGCACAACAAAATTAATCCCCCAAAGAGGACTGAAGGGAAATAAAAAACCTGGAAATTTAAAGGGTTATTTTTGAAAAAGTAAAATGACAAAAATGAAGTGATTAAAAAAAAATTAAAAAAAAAAAAAAAAAAATCAGAAAATTCAGTTATAGAAGCTAATCGCAGGCCACAAAAGGTTGCTCACTAAGAAGTGCTTTGACTTAGCCAACTAATTGAAAGCAACTGAGGAGCTGAGGGACATGCTCTATCCTTTACCGGCTCAGTGGAAGGAGTTAGGGGGAGGTGCAGAAGCACATAATACAGGTAGTATAGAGCACATCCACATGTGAAAATATCTGCTTAACTTCAAAGTCCTGCTGCAAGCTATAGTGGTGCTAGGGAGGCTTCCAAAATAGAGATGTGCCTCTGTTTCCATTCCATGTCCCCATAACATACATTATTATAGCTAGGGACCTACTGAATTTGTGATCTTGTGAATTTTGCGGATTCCGTGAAATCCATGCAATGCCCATGAAATCCAGGAGGGGGACAGAGCGGGGCGGGGGCTTACTGCTGCAGCTTGCCAGGGCAGGGAAGGGGCAGGGGGAAGAGAAGGGCCTGCAAACTTGAAGGACTGCCACCCAAATGGCTGCCTGTCATCTGGCCCCTCCCCTCCAATCGGCAATGAGGGGTAGGCCTTCATGATGGACAGCTCTCGGAGTCAATAAACAGTGAGGGGCAGGGCCACCAGGGCCCTTCTGCGCTCTGCCTGCAAAATGGCTGCCCAGGCCCATGTTCTGTCTGCAAAATTGGGGGGACGGCCTCTGCAAATTAGGTAGGTCCCTAATTACAACCACAATAGAATTACTATTATAGTGAAAAATAAAGTCTATGCTGTACAAAAAATGTGAAACATTTGTTGCACCAGTCATTAGGTGAATCTTTTGTCCCTATATTTGAGTTCATTAATGAATCAGCTAATATTTCAGTGACTTTAGTAATGGTATCACTACAACAAAAATGCAGAAAGAAAAATGTTAGCATTTTACTTGACTTTGTACAGATTTAGTCCATTTTAATCCCCAGATTGCTGTACCATTTCCCCCCCAGCACTAAAACTAAGAGATTAAGGATTTTATTTTCAAGAAAATAAACACTAACAGCTCCCACTCTTCTTAAAAGTGATCACTAGATGTTACGTACTTATGAAATTCAGGTCTCAGTTGTTCAGCATTTATGAAGTCAAGCTCCAAAGTGATTTGCCTCAAGTCACAAGAATAAGTGTATGGCAGAGTTGGGTACTGAACCCAAATCCCTGGATTCCGTATACACAAGCAAAAGTAATAATGAAAATTACCCTTGGTTTCAAGAAAGAAATAGGGTGGGAGGAGGGAGGGAGATGGGAAACAAAGCTTTTAAGTGGCTTACATGTCATTATCATGGAGTAGAGGAGGAGCGAAGTTATGAGGACATTTTGATTTTTTTAAACAAGCATTCTCCAAAAAATTATCTGAATCACCAATGGGCAAACAGAGGGGGTGTGGCAGCATAATCAAGCCCCTCCCTTTGGCTGTGCCACGTGAGCTCCTGCTTTTGTGCAGCTCTGGAAGCCAGAGGGTGAGTGCTGCTGCTGCCACTCATCATCTTTCCCCTGCTGCTGAATAAAGCAGGGACAGGGTTTGGGGAGGGGGAAGTAGGGAAGAGTGAAGAACAGCAGTATTCACCCACTAAGCTCCAGAACCATGCAAAAGCAAGGGCTCTGGCCAGACCCCATCCTGATCAGCTGGTGAGCTCAGAGCTCACTGCACATGTGGAGCTCCAGCAGGAGCCCATACTGACTGGACAGTGAGCTCTGAGCTCAGTGCACATGTACAGCACATCCAAAATGAGGGAGCTACATGCCCTTTGCCCCATTCCTGGATCCACTCCTGGAATTAGCTCATCTTCTTACAGAGGTTAGTGGTAATATCTCCATAGTTGGAGAGCCACATCCTAAAATGGACTTCAAAAGGAGATATAGTCCTTCCCACTCCTCCCCTCAAAAAGTTATGCAATCAGTAGGAAATGTTACATAGGGTTAGAAAATTCAAAAGGCATAAAAATCTATGCAGCTTTAGTTTAGTTTTATTATATTTTTTAATAGTGAATCTCTTAAATTAATCCCTGGCTGAAATTCCTCCTTGGCATTTCAACATTAGGATCATTTGATGTGCTCTTACATTTAAAAAAATGCATCAGAAACTGCATTTCTCTTCTGTATAGGAACATCCTTCCTCTTCCCATCCCCACTTCAGCATAAAAATTCCCTGAAGGAATTCAAGTTGCTACACACAATGTATATGATACAAATCCACAAAAATTAGGAAATGCACACTACCAAATATACTCTTTTCCACCTACACCTTACAACTGTTTTATACTATCAATCGCACCTAATTTAACTCTGCCAGTCTTCCATCACTGCTCCCCACACAACACTACTGCAAAACATCCAGGGGACAAACATCCATAAATTATATAGTCAGAAGGGATTTGTATGGTAAAGTGTGTGCGGGATTGGTTGTGAAAGGAGCTACAGTTAAAGTTGATGTATATCGTTTGTGGCAATTGTAAAGTATGCACTTATTTATGGGTGAAGAACGGTATGCAAGAGACTATTCGGTAGTCAAATGTATTTTATATTCCTGCTTTTGGTTGGTAAGCAAAATGACACTAATTAATCATAGAGGCTGAATTAGCGACTCCAAATCTTCATGCTGAAATCGGTGCATCCTGAAGCCTACTTTCTGGGATTGCATTGGTTATCCTCAGCTCAAAGAACGTCCTCACTGCCTTCAAGAACTCAGAAAGATCTCAGTGCAGGGGAGAGAAAGAAAGGGAGGCTCTTCATATAGGTACCCTCCAGCTAATCTCATGCATGGAGGTGCCCCGCCACCTGAACCAGGACTTAGCACTAGCAACTTGAAGAGACAGACTAAGGTTGAAGCAGAGCCAGAGAGATAGCTGGCAGCATCAGACTGCAGTTCCTTTAAGAAGCTTCTTGTCTGTCTGACTTCAGTAAGAAACTGGGTGGAACACAAGGCTACAAGAGCACAAGACTGATTAGTAAAAGGTAATGAGACCTCAAGCTAACTTCCACCACTGCACAGAGCCATTTATGCCAGGGGGTTCTTCTCTGTTCAGACTAGGAGGACAAGATGCATGGTTGATAATCTTTGTTCCCTTTAAACAAAGCCTCTTATTATTTGCTCATTCCCACTAAGCATTAACACTTCCCAATGAACAGAAGATGCATAGTAGGATTAAAGTCCGTATCCTTCACTCAGAAAGTGAATTAACAGTTGGGGCACTAGTGCCTGCCACTCCCAATTTGTGGGATCACATGCCAAACATTATCCTGCAGCTGTTGGAATTGTTGCCAAGTCATTCATTGCAGAACTGCTCTGTGAATCCAAATCTATGACTTCTTATAGCTTCATATAACAGATTAGCAGTCATCTTTTCTCAAATATTGCGAAACAGGCAAAA
>NW_005842166.1:329687-350392 GCF_000455745.1 Alligator sinensis | reverse complement strand
AACCTTTCAAGTAGTCCCTAACAGGTTGCAAGGACACTTCAACTTTATGGCAGCTGTAAGCTTGATTCAAATATTTATAATCAAAATTCCTGGAATCTTCTGGATGAGGATCAATTATGTTAGGCAGTCTGAGCTGGTCCTCCATGCTCTTTGCCCTCTTGTCCAGTAAAGGACCCAAGATGCATCACCATTCTCTTTTGATTTATCCCAATTCCCTAGTCAACAGTAACTCCTGATCTAGAAGAAATATTGCATGTATGTGTACCGATATGGAAGTGACAGATCAGCTGTTGAAAGAGCAGGCATTAAAGCTGCTACACACCCACCACTGAATCTAGTTAGAAATGTTAACTGTTGGTACTAGTGTCATCTATATGTTTAGGTGTTAGCATTCAGGTCAGTTTCCTAAATTAAAGCAGCCAGTGGTCAAGCACAACTCAAGAGTGAAAAGCTGCCTCGATGACCACTTGGTGCTTTGAGGCACCAAAAGGATGGAAAGACCCATGACAAAATTGAAAAAAAAAGGGACAGAAAGAAAAGCTCAAATCTGACAATATCACCTGCTGTTGCCTTTAAGAAGCTCCATGTTCTGGTAAAATTAAACATTATTCAAAGCAGGGTAACTGGGTGACAACCTGAGAATCCTGCCCTCTGAATGTAGTTGTGCAGGCCCTCAGGAGACTATATATTCCTGAACACTATTTTCCTAAGCTAGTGGTGCTCAACCTCTGGTATGCAGGCCAAATCTGGCCTGTGAGGCCATGTCATGCAGCCCATTGGTCTTCCCATGGGTCCAGAAATTTGGTGGTGGAAGACCTGCAGCAGTGTTAGCAGGAGAGCTGCAGTTACTAAATTTCTGGAGCTGTGGGGAGCCCTGCAGGCCAAATGACATGGCTCTGCATGCTAGATCCCACTGGTGAGTGGGACCAGCTCTGGAATGACAACCCCATGCTGGATCAGGCCTGCAGACTAACCCAATGTGCAGGATCCAGACCATGGATCAGCCCCATGCCATTCATCTGGCCTGTGAGGCTGGAAGGTTGAGTACCCCTGTCCTAAGCCAGCCAAGTGAGTGGTAGGAGCACAGAGGGCAAAATCTCAAGTGACATAACATGGAAATGTTGCATATAGGAATATCCTTTAACTTGCTCTGCACCAGAGTTGTCAACAGTGCCTGCTTGGACCCTTAACTCTGCTGTGTTTGGACTTGAAGATCTGGGCCACCCATAAGTCCACCTTAACTGAGCTAATGCAGGAAGACTGGATGCTCATTTTGCGATCCGACGACAAGGGGGTTACAACGTAGAGGAGATGGTGCACCCCAGCCAGTCACGTTCAGTGCCAGATCAGTCATAGTCCTCATTCATTACATTCATGGTAATTCTTGAAGGGGCTGGATTGTCTTCCTTGCGCCATTCCTGTGATAAGAAAGGATTAACAAATTAAGAAGGCCTGTGCAGCAGTGATAAAAAGCTAGCAAGCAGAGTAGCTGATGCCCAAAAGAACAGAGAATTACAATGAAGGCTGCTCAGTCTTTGAGGAAACAGCATCACTTTGCTTTATGAGGATAAAGGTGTAGGTGGGAAAGGGAAGTTTCAAGGAAGTGGTGACGGTCTTCATTAGAGGGCCTTTTTTTTTTTTTTTTTTTAAACACAGTACTGAGGTTTGGGAAAACTTACAGAAAGCATCTTTTCCTGCATCAGTATTAGTCATCTTAGAAATGCTAAGGGACATAAAGCAGTAACTTTTTTACCCAAATGCAGATTTTTTTTTTTTTTTTTTACTTCCATATTTTGTTTACTGACCAATTGCATTATGGTATGAAAATGACTGCAAGAGTTAGTTACAGAAGTAAAACTTAGATTTTTAAGGGTGTAAAAGGTACATGCAGTGACCAAGGCTGTCTCCTGAAAATTGAGACAGAAGGAAGAATCAAAGAAAAACATAGGTTTGGAAGGGTGAAAAGGAAACAGAAATAGTTTTATATTACATTTTGCAACGCTTGCTGTTGACACCAAAACATTCTCTGGCATAAATTAGATTTTCCCCACAAGCTGCCCTACTTTACAGCAGCTGAACCACAGGCCAGAATCCATATAGCAATGAGAGTTATGGGCACCCTTTCCCCACATTCCCTTCAATGCCTTCTAACATGCTTCTTACAAAAGGTTATGGGAAGAAAGGGAAACACAGAGCTGGTTATATTGGCTCCTATACTGCTTTTAGGCTAAGTGCATTCTGCCCACTTATGGCATTTATATGCTACTGGAGAAGTATACAGAGGCTGCAGTAACCAGCAGAATTAATTCCACTGGTCAGAGAAGGATGAGTTGCAACTAGAGCCTTCAAAAAAAACAGTAGTGTTACTAACTTACAAATCGCAAACGGCAATGGATCCAGGAATAAGCCAAATCCCATTTTGTTTTAAAATTTCAGTAAATTTTTCCATAAATTCCAATTTAGGATGAAGTACATTCAAGTGCGCATTCCAACTAGAGCTTTGTGGAGAGAGATCCATGCGATTATCTAGCTTTCAGAGTTTTCATTTTGCATATATAGTACTCTGTTCTGAATTTGCCTGTTAAGCTGAAAGTCTCATTTGGACTCATACATGTCCAAAATGAGTGTGAAGAGCTTTCATTACAAAGAAATCTTCTCCAAAGAATTGTTAGTAAAGATGTGTGGTGAAGAACTGGAATCAGACCAGCTCCACTAATTTAACATTTTATACATGAGGCACTGATAAAAGGTAATTGCAGGGTGTGTGTGAAGAGGAAAGAGAAAGGCATATATCTATAGTTCATGTTATTTATTCATTTCTATTTGTGGTAGATCAGATGTCAAATGAGTTATCCCAAACTTTCCACTTTTTCCCTTTCTGCCTGCTCCTGCCAGCAAAAGGAAAAGAAGAGAATGCCTTTACAAAGACAGAGACAGGCAGTTCCTAGCTGTCCATAAACATGGACAGCCATAAAAACACCTGTCCATAAAGTCCATAAATAAATTTAAGCCCTCTGTGAAACAATCAAGCTCCTGCTGCTTTGTTAGGATCCCTCTTTGAAAGAAGCTGGACAGCGGGAGCGTGACTGATTGACAGACAGAGCAAAGCAGCACCATCAGGTGTCCCAACAGGAGTGCAACAACCAGCAGGAAGCTGCCCTCTTTCAGTGCTTTGTAGAGGCCTCCCCCTCTAGCCATGTGCTGCTGCTGCTTCTCATCCTGTAATATTGCTGGGTTGCAGGTAGGCTTCTTCAGGGTCGGTCTGTGCTGCAGCTAGGGGAGCAGGGCATAAGGCTGGGGAGGCAGCATGCTACAGGGTGCAGTTAGGGGTCTCAGGGTGTGCAGCAAGTAAGGGGACACCCTGTTACCCCCATTGCTGCAGTCACATGGGATTGCCAACCCAAGATCTTTATTTTTACTGACAATAAAAGTGTCAGTAAAAAGAAAGAGTCAGTCAGTAAAAAGTTTGCAGATTGTCAAAAAAAATTCTTGGGCTGGCAACCTGCCTCAGTAAAGAATTTGAAGGGGGAGGGAGAGAAACAACTAGTCTTTCCATGGCAACTACATGGGATTCTTAGATGCTATGAGACTTGAGAAAACAAAAACTTATTTTCCTGTTTTAGAATAAAGAATATATTTTAATAGATTCACATATACATCGAGATATGACAGAAGAGAAACAGCATCAGGCTGTAGACCTTTAAGGAAATAGTCCCAGATAGCTTCCTGCAATACCAATACACAGGAAGCGAGTGGAGAACTTAACCCTTTTACTCTAGTCTTTAGAGCATAAAGTGGTTGGAACTTAAAATGAAGATGATTCCACCCGATTTTCTTTCTGCAGGCGAAGTGACATAAGCTTTGAAAAATCTAGGAAGTGGTGATCTCCAGAAGCTGAGTGACTACTCTTTCTGGGAGCACTACATAACAAGGAAACTCCATTTGAGAGTTGTTCCGTCTGGCTTTGAATCCAGTAGTAGCAGCTATTACTGCAAGGAGGAGGCAGCAGAAAATGTCTGGTTTTAGTGTTTTCTGTTTGCAACTTGAAAGCAGGCACAGTAAGTCAGCATCGTTCTTGCAATTTTTCATATAAGAGGGTAGAAAACATTCTACCAGTTGCAGCTAACCTGTTTATTGAAGTACGTGGGACTAAAAGCCTATTAAAAAAAGGAAATGAAGAGGGTAAGAGAAGCAGTCTGGCTTAGTTTGAGGAAGTAAGCTCAGGACAGCTGTACACCCAATTTAAAACATACTAAACCAAATAAAAGGGATTTAGATGCATCTTGGTATAACTGTTGTTGTTAATCATTTAAAGAGTAAACCCTGATGCCTACTTCATATCTGTCATGAATTTGTCTGTTGATCTACGGTTTACCATACTAGGCTAATCAGGTGAGAGGCAGGAATAATTTAATTTGAAATTATAAATTTTAGCTAGGTCAGAATTAGCAAGAGCAACAACTTGTGTGCCTGATTCTCTAGTGCCCTGTATCTCATGCAGTCCTTAATACAGGTGCAGGATACCTTATTAGATATTGTTCTACACCCACATTGCACTGCTATAAATAACTACATAAGTGCAAGGTAATGCAGAATCTGAGCCGGTCTCAAAATTCCCAGGGCATAGAGGAAATCATGACTCAGAAAGACAACAAAATGATGATTTTTATGGCTAAAGAACAACATAAAAACACTGTTCTACCTAACTCTGCCTGATACTGACTTCAATATCAAGAAATGGCAAGACTTTCTGCCAGTGAAGCAAAGAAGAAAAGTCATTGTGCTATCTGAACATAGTGCATTCAGAGAAGACAACTGAAAAAAGAGTTAACTGGGCAGAATGTTTCCCACAAATAAATGAAAGAAAACTATCACGGGCCTTTCTTTCAGAAGGAGTCACTTGATACAATTACTTGACGTTTTTTCCTCAGACTAAAAAACCATTTATTTATTTGATTTATATGCCACCTTCCCAAAGAGCTGCTTACAATAAGAGAATGGGATATCATAAAATAGCAATGACAAGAGAACAAAACATTTTAAAGGGAATAAGAATATCAACATAAAATTGAAACCACCTCCCCCCAATCCAGGCCAATGCACTATCTCAGCTTAGCTCTGCCTGCGAAATGCCTGCCCAAATAGGAAGGTCTGAGAGCTTCCAAAAGATATCCAGGCTTGGGCTCTGGCAGGCCTCAAGAGGGAGGACGTTCCATAGCTAAGGACCAGCTGCCAAGAACAACCTCCAGTGCACTTTTGCCAAGTGGACTTAAGATCCTGATGGTACTTGCAAGAGGTTATTTTCAACTGACCTTAGGAATCATGCTGGGGTGTAAGGGAGAAGGCGTTCCCTTAGATATACAAGGCTCAGATCGGGTTTTTTTTGGTAGTTCAAAGCCAGCACCTTGAATTGCGTCCAGAATGTTATTGGGAGCCAGTGCAGACCCTGGAGCACTGGATTTATGTGCTCCTGGTGACCTACCCTGTCAGAAGGCAAGCCACTATGTTCTGCACTTACTGCAGCTTCCAGATGGTTTTCAAGGGCAGCCCTAAATAAGGGCATTGCAGAAGTCTAGCCTTGAGGCCAAAGGCATGGATGATGGTAGCCGGGTCTGAATCTGAAAGAAATGATCATAGCTTTTGCACCAGATGGAGCTGGTGACAGGTATTCCTGGCCACTGCTGCCATATGATGAACCCAGTACATAACAAGGGGAAGCTGAACCACATTAGTGATAAATGTCCCATTCCCCCACAAGTCAAGTGGCTGACCTATCTCTGTCAGTTTAAACTGGTTCACCTACATCCAGTTCTCAAATGCAGCCAGGCACTGGAAAAGGATTGAGACCGAGGTCATGCTCAGAAGAGAAGGAGAGGTAGAGCTGGATGTCATTAGTATACTGATGGCATCTCACTCCAAAACTCTGCACAAATTTCATGCAATGGTCTCATATATACATTGAGCAGGAGGGGTGACAGGTCTTGGGGGACCTCACAGGAAGATCCCCGAGGAGATGCCAAGCACTTGCCTGTCACCACCCTCTAGGACCTCCCTTGCTAAGAAAAAGCAGACCCAATTTAGAGGTGTCCCACAAAACACCCACCAGGTCATGTAAGTATTTCATCGCCAACTGCAATCAAAGGCTGCTGAAGATCAGCAGGGCAATTCCCCTTGTTGATCTCCAGGCAAAGATCACCGACCAAGGCCATAAGCGCGCACAGTTTCAGCGCTGTCTCTAGGAAGAAAGTTAGATTGACAGTGGTCCAGGAAACCGATGGCATCCAGATGTGCCTGGAACAGTCAGGTGAGCATCTGTTCATTGACCTTCCCCAAAAAGGGGAGGGTGGAGACGAGTAATAATTGGCTTGGGAGTTAGCATCAAGCGATGGTTTCTTCAGCAAAAGCTGGGCAATCACAAACAGAGCCAGATTACTGCATGAGCAAACTAGGCATATGCCTAGGGCCCTAAGTGAAGGGGCCTGGTTGTGCTTATTTTATATATTATAATTAAGTGAAAAAAAGCAGGGGCCCATGAGCTGTTTGCCTACGGTCCACTAAAGGGTTAAACCAGGCCTGATCACATACTTAAAGCCCAGCACCCTGCCCACCTGATAGTAACCTTTGCCTCTCAAAAAAAAAAGTATCATAAAGAAACAAGGAAAAGGAATCCACCAAAATCCACTTAAAACTTCCTACCTGACTTGAAAATTGTGTGGAAGGATTTATCATTTAAGAGAAACTCATTTGCCTCTCAAAACTTCAAAGTAGGATTTGAGGCACTCTGCAATTTGATTTAAAAACCTGCGCAGTCAATGTAAAAACCATCATTGAAGGGAAAAAACACAACATGTTTTCCTGCAAATAAAAAGTAAATCATGTGCCTTATTTTAATTCCATCTTTGCTGATAACATTACAGATAACCAAAATCTATCGTGTAGCAATCTTGATTATCCGGTTTCAAGAAAACACAGATCCTTCTGAAAAAATTTCAGCATTCCAATCAGTTAATGTACAATGCACAACAATATCCAATCCCTGTGGAGAAAACAAAGTATTTTAACAAGTAAAAATTAAGCAAAACCCCAAACTGTAATTTTATATTTAAAAATACTTTAGTTTTCATTCCGGATCACTTAGAAACATTATGAACAAGTTTAGAACAGTGTTTAACAAAAATAGCAATGAGCACATGGTAAAAACAACAAGAAAAAAAGCCTTTATGCTATTTACAAATTATTTACTTTGTATTTTTAAAAATTCTGAAAATTTTGCAAGCGATTTGTGTTTTGTTTTTTTTATTTTTATTTTATTTTTTTTTTAACTTTAGTGAATACCATTTAGAAAATAGAATGGTCTTACTCCATCCACAGGGTACTACAAAAATTATTCTTCTTTCATAGGTCCTTTAAGAAGTGGAGTTCTTGAATAGTAAAACTTTCTTTTTTACGTTTGTTGCTTAAAAAACATTACTAAGAGCTTCCAAGCGTATGAATTAAAATGCAACGAAAAGATGGTCTTTGTACATGTCTGAAAATATTACTAAAATAAGCTAAATTTACATAAGTACTCTCAAAATAACACAATGGGATTCAACTTCATTTTAGACATTTGGAAAGCAGTGTCATACTTTATTTAAAATAAACCCATGTAAAAACAAAGTTAAAATGAAAATGGTACCTGAAAAATAAATTATTTGATATAAAACAAATCAATAACTTAAAAACACACTAAATATACAAAATGTTTAACCATATACTGTACAGTATGGAAAACAATTGATAAAGTCTTCTGTCCCACAAACAGATTACTTTATAAACAAAAAGGTTACATAAGTTAAGGGAAAGAAAAAAAAAAAATCAGTAAAAAGACTAGAAGTACAGTATTATTCAAAGTTACTGATCAAATAAAGATTTATCCAAAATTATGATGCTTCAAATGTCTCAAGTCATTTTCTTCTTAATGACCAAGTGAAAAAGTTTACCTTTATCACTGAAAGGTTGTTTTAAAATGCCTAAAAATAGGGAACAATAATTAATGAGAATAATTTTAAAATGTGAACTCAGTAGCAATATTTCAAGATTTCAGATGGTAGTTCCGCTTTTACTGAATTTCCATCATTATTAACAAATGCATTTAGTGTTTAACGTTCCACTCAACAGAAAAATATTTGTAGTTTAAATTGATCCTTTTTTTAACCAGGTGTGATATATAACAAAACTGCAGCAAGACTGAACAAAGTAACAGGTTCTAAAGGCAAAGCCACTCACTGGGTGCTTTGTGTTGTTTTAGAAATCATAGGAGTTTAACATCAATTGTGGTTTTTTTTAATCATGCACAGGGAGAAAGATTACACCTAATTTTTTACTTTTTACTACATATGAAGGCTACAAACAAGGCAAATGGAAAAAAAATAATGCTGTATTTGATTTAAACCAAGAAAAGGTGTTTTGTTTTAAGTTAACTGTAATTTTCAATTCTACTGGTTGCACCATGTAGATACTAAGTTTTGCATTATACAAGTACCTTTTTCTTACAAATAAAAATGAAGCAATTATGTTCTCTTATGTCTTGTAGTTTTATAACACAGTGGAAACAAGTAGTATATGCCTATCATATGCTGAGCTTTATCAATGTTTATTTTAACCATCTTGGGATAGTGTTGGGATTTCCCAACATGAAACAGTAAACGCAGACCTATGTTTAGGAACCTGCCTTGAAGACAGCAGGTGTCCCTGCTGCCAAACAGAGATTAAAGTACACATGGTACACAGTGACAAATTCACTCCTTGAAGAAATGGATACAACCCCATGAATGGAGTTGTGCCTGCTGATGCTAGGTGTGAATTTGGTCCCTTCTACCTAAAGCTTTACTTAGGTGCCAAAATATAGAAATGGTATAATAAGGTGCTTAATTGACAGTGTTACTAAGAGCAAGCTTCCCTATAATGGAAGTCAAAATATATGGTAACTTACACTAAGACAGCTGTGCTCAACCTTCTGGCCCTGCAGGCTGCATGAGTGACTCAGGGCAGGTCCACAGGCTGGATGGGCAGGGCTGATCTATGAACCAGATCCCATGTACAGTTAGTGTGTGGGGTTGAGTCAGGGTGTGATCCTGTCCATCAGCTCAACTGCAGATCAATCCATCTGCAGGATCTGGCCCACACACCAGATCTGACCACAAAGCAACCCCATGTATTGATGCAATCTGGTGTGCAGGGCCTTCTGGCTTGCAGTGCTCCCCACAGGTCCAGAATTTTGGAAGCAAGGAGCAGCAGCAGCATTAATTGCTAAGGCTCTGGAGGACATGGCAATTAATGCTGTCACCACCCCCCCACTGTCAAATGTCTGGACTCATGGGGAGCTCTGCAGGTCCAATTACACAGACCTGCACGCTGGATTCAGCCTGCAGGCTGGAGGTTCAGCAACACTGCACTAAGAGGTAGTATTATGACACAAAACTCTATATTTTACTTTTGTAAATTATGGTGACCCAATAATTAATTAAAAATTGTACAATGAAAAAACATGTTTTCAAACTGTAACAATGCATTGCAAGTAAATATCAGGGGGCCTAATTCCAATAATTTTTTTGTTAGAACTAACCTAGCATATTTAGAGACATCCTTCTGAAGTCCATTACATGTTATATAATTAAGGAAACTTTAGTTTAAGTTTAAACTTTAGTTATTTCAGTTTTATGCTAAACTGAAGCAAGCTTTCAAAAACTTCTGAGGAACCACCATTTTATTGCCTTAATCCAGAAGATTAAATAATGTAAAATTCTGCAACTGCTTATAAAGAGCTCATTTGAAATTGAATATTAAAAAAAACTGGCTTGTCTTTTCAAGAATGAGCAACATTTATACTGTTGAACGTCCTCTACAGTAAGTGCTACAGTAACCTACTTCAAAATTTTGAATTGCTTTGCAAGAGTAAAATTGCTACAACTTTCCATGCTGCTGTAAAAATACTACAAAAACAGATGGCTTTACAAACCTTCAGGTGCAAAGGTATTCAAACCATTTGCTGTCTGCAAGTGTAAATGACCACATACTGATCATCTACAGTTAACTGCAGTGATAGATCCATAATTTGTTCCAATGGCTTGGATACCTCAGTATTTTTAGTGTGTTTTCTGATGCTATCATGATACAGATGTGCTGAAAATCAAAATAAAAACAAACCAAAAAACCAAACAAACAACAGGAAAGGAAAAAAAAAGTTTGAACACACACCACTGGTAGGACACTGCTCAGGACAGTGATGTTTCCTGATGCTTCCCCTTCCACCCCAAGCATGCTCCTGAAATCCTTCACAGTCCCAAACCTAGGAAGTTGAATGGCGGGGTGCCACAGGGCTCAGGGACATGAAAACAGCATGGCTACATTGATTCAGATCTCCTTCCTCCACATCTTACAGCATTGTAGGGCACGGAAGTTTAAAGAATCCAAACTGTTATGATGAAATGGCTTCAGAGGAGGATGATCCTCTCAACATTTACTTCAGTGCATGCATAAGAAAGTCCTGGTGTCTTTGTAATTGAAACACTCTAAAACCACTACAAGTTGCTTTGCTTCTGCTCCATTCATAGCTTTCATGATTCTCAGATTTATTTTGTTGCTGTCTTCTCACGTGAAGGAGTTGCATTTACCTTTGCACAAATGCACACAGCAACACTGTAATTTATTTGACTGCATTTACTGTGAAATGTCCCTCTGTGTAAAAAGCCAAAAGAGGCCCATTTCTGAAGACTCGATACATAGGCCTTGGCTGCTAGAGAGGTAAAAATCTTTCCATAATGGAAACTTGTACAGTGAAAGTAAATGAACTGTTACAAGAAATTAGGAAAAGCCCATTTTTGAATAAATCCTTCAATCAATGTAAATTTTAAAAAAAAGTTTAAGTTTAACAGTTTAAATGTTAATTATGTATCTTAAAAAATAACAGCCGAAGCCCAGAACACTTTCACAGTCTTGGAGGATATTCCATCCTTTAATTAGGACAGCTTTACCTTACCTACAAATTGTCTCATCTTAGAGTGAAACTCCACCAGCCTTGCAAGAAGTGCCAGGTTTCCATATTCATATCAAATTACAGTGGCAGTCCAATGCAGTTAGTGTGTTTAGCACCTATACTTTGGTCCTGTAAGAGCCTGCTTAGAGCTATGATGGTAGGAAGTTCTTGCGGGAATAGAAAGACAGGTAAAAACAAAGGAAGTAAGATGCCAGCAGAGGTTCCCCTCCCAACAGAAACTGCAGGCTTGATGAAGGGGTATACCTGTGGCAGTCATGCAGCTTTGATTAAAAAATACCAATCCCACGCTGGAAGGTATCCTGTCACAGCTTTTCTGGCCATGGCTGGTTCAGGGTTAGACACAGAAATGGGCCTTTACATAATAGGATTTCAAATTGTGGTAGAAAAACAAGATTCTGGGGCAAATATCTGCCCAAGTATTAGAAGTCAGGGTCATCAGGCCAAAGAGAGTAAAACCTATGCCAACTCAAATCAGGGCATATCCTAAAAAAAGGGGATTATGCGAGTGAAAGGCATACCACTATGTGTATGTTTTAGTCACTAGTGTTTAAATCACTAGAGCATTCACCTTCCAAAACCAGTCCTTATAATTTAAGGCAGGAGGAAGGTAGCTGAATGTCGTAACAAATGACATGACAAATTCACTTTAAAATTGACCCATTTGGTTAAAAATAAATAGCATCACCGATCTGTTTTACTGTTCTTTCACCTGTTAGTCCCTTGAGCATTCATCAAGGTTTTCTTGAATGTAGGTAAAGGTAAGTGAATGAAAAATAGGCTCATTCTCAGAAATTTTTTTAAGCTTCCATGATTCCACTGTTGGCACAATCAGGATGGCCAGTGAAAAGGCTAATGCCCTCCAGACCCGCTAATCTTGATTCCGTGAAGTTCAGCTTCTTCTTCTTTGGATTAGAGCCTTGATACCACCTAACCCAGTGCACACATTATCCTCTGAAGCACAGTAATTGTAGCATTTGATGTTCAAGAGATTATCAGCTTGACTTTCATTAGGTCAACACTAGAGTGATGTCTGAATGCTGGGGGGGGAAGCAGATTAAAGGTGCCCACAGATATTTCACGATTATCACAAAGGGCTGAAGTCAGAAGAGTCCTCAGACAGTGTGGCCAATTGTGTGTCAGATTCAGCATGTGCAGGGCTGATCTGATCAGGATGCCTTAGTCCAGTTAGCAAGACCTGGCATTTTCCTATATCTTACTTCCCTGTTTTGACTGATGAGAAATCTGAAATGGAAAATGGGCCTTTACATGTATAATAAGCTCTTGAGAATGAGTTGTACAGCTCAAAAAGCTGCAACATGGAACACAGATGGAAACAGAGGTGCTTTCTTGAAGCACTTGTTCTGACTATTTGGTCATCCAAAAGGAAGAGTAATGACTCGTACACTCCCCCAACAGATGAAGTGCCAAAAAATACTAGAAATGCTGATGCTCTGATAGAAACTGGAAAATACCTAGTGCACTAGATGTCTAGATACAGAGCACGAGTCCGTCCAAACCATCAAGCAGAAGAAATTGAACGATTTCTTTTACTAGACTTCAGAGTTTTGCCTGAACCTCCACCATGCAGTCTTTACAGATGGACTGAGCAATGGGAGGTCCAGCAAGAGTCAAAACTCACCTATCTTAGTTATCAGAAACTGAATGCCTGCCAAAATTTCTCTGCTTGTGGAGTCAGACTGGCAACACTGTGGGTGGTGACAAGGAGGTCTGGTCTATAAATGAAGTGGCTTGGATGACTCAAAGGGACACATTCCACTCCTCAAGAAATTAAAAGAACTGTTTCTTTTCTTCCCTTTTCTCCTGGCTGGAAGAGTGGTAGATTACTCAGACGAATCAAACAGACAACATTAAACAGGACGAAAAGAAACCTGATGAAAGGAAGCATGGCCCAACATGTTACTAGAAATGGATTCTTCATCAATGGATGAAACCATTAAATTGTTCCTCACTCATGTAAGAGAAGAACACAAGACAAAAAAAATTAATGCAGCTGAAGCCACCAACAAAAGGACAGTGGTGTCACAAAATCTTCAAGGAGAATTTTAAACTAAGAATAAGGCTTGGTAAGCTCTCAGTAGTAAAACTAACATAGCCTACTCAAGATGTTTTACAGAGTAGCATCCCCCTTTTAACATATAATATATATATATAATTTATTAAAAGGTTAAAAGGGTGGATGCTACTCCGTAAAACATCTTGAGTTGGCCATGTTAGAGGAGTTTTACTACTACAAGCTTACCAAACCTTACTCGTGTGTGTGTGTGTGTGTGTGTGTGTGCGCGTTTTAAGGAGCCAGGAAATGAAAGCTACTACAAGAAAGATCCTGGGATCTTGACAGATGTACTGATGGAAGAGTCAAAAGGCACAAAAAGTTCTGAAGACAAATAGAGGTGATGGAAAAGGATGGAGTGTGTTTATTTAAATAAGGATCTCAGGATGCAATATGGAGCAATGGATCAAGCAACACTGCTAATGCCCAGAGGACATGGGAAAAGGACAACTTTCTGAGAAGGGAAGGAAATGGAAACGCACGGGAAAGGGGTTGGTGAAGGGTCCTGTTCCAGGGCTATTGTTTAGAAAGGACATCCAACTCAGCTGAGCATAGATGCACCTCAAGAGCTTGGGGTTGGCAGAAAAGGGAAGGTCGCATCTATAAAATGGCAGAGAGCACTTGAATTAACTGCATGTGAACTCAGCCTCGCATGCTCTACATAGCCAGAGATGATGTCTACCACCACTGAGCTCTCCTGGAGTCAGCTGAGAAGGGCTATGTGCAGCAACAAACCAGCAGGTTACTGGATAGGCGAATGACTGCCTGCTGACTGAAGGAAAAAACAAAAAACACACGCACCCCACATACTGAAATTAGAGCAAAGTCCCACAGTTGTCTGAACAAGAGAGAAAAGTGCCAAAAATAAACGATGGCAATGAGGAGGGGACAGAAATCCAGAGGTGGCACAGGACTGTAGGTCCTGCTGCTGAAAGAGGGCTGCAAAGCAGAATCTTCAAGAACCAGCTTTTGGGCACTAAACAAACACATGCACTGAACCATCTCCAAAACCCAAAGGGGAGGCCTGACTACTCATTGTTTTTTGGAGATTGGCAGAGATTCGCTCAAAAGAAAAATGCTGCTGAATTGTCCCAATTTCTGCATTTCCTCTGAACTTTGGTGAGAAAACCCAGATAATGTTCTTAAAAGTCACTCAGGTGGAGGACCCTACTCCTGCACACTATGTACCTACCTCCCCTGCATATGCTGTATCTGACATAAGAAAATCCTTTTCAGACTTTCTAAAGGAACATCTACCATATTTTTAAATCACTGTGGCACATACTTCTTATGTGACAGGGTTGTTATAGTGCTTTTCTTTTCACATAATTTTTTCTCCTATGCATCTGTCAAAGGAGAATTATATTATTTTAACGAAGAACTATAGTTCTTTTTTTTAAAACAATACTCTTTAAAAGCTGGACACTTTGTGCAATACTTAGCAAAAAAAATAATATAAAATAAAAAACAAAACAAAATTTGAGCAAAACAAAATCAAATTTAATGGTCTTAAATGCAAAAGTAAAAACAAACAAAAAACACAAAAAAGCAAAAGAAAATTAACAGAAACAGAACAACTCAAAGATTCAAGGCAGTCTGCAGAAAACTTGGGGGATTAATCTTTAAATCTACAAATCAAGGTTTTTTAAAGTAATATCTAACTTGCAAGAAGTAAGTACTTTTCTGCTGAGTGTTCAATACGTAAAGCTAGTCATCAAAACAAAATCCTATTAAAATAGAAAAATCTAGCACTCATTAGAAGGGATGCGAGAAATACAATGCTCAAATGTTTAACTGTTTTTACAAAATAAAACTGCCCTTAGGTATTCAAAACAATAACGATCTTTGAAAATGAATAAGAATCTTGCTGCATTATAATGTACCAGTAAGTAGTGCACCATGCATTGATATCTGGACAGAAGAGATTCAGTTTGGTAAACAACATATATTCACACTGTTTTTGGAGTTTCGTTTTGACTCTGAAATCCTCCCAGAGTTTCTCTGAAACTCTTTGGTCCATTCCTATTAGAAAATGGGCTTTAAAAGTATTTGTAAAACCTTTTAATTTGACAACTTGGCTACTCTTCAGTGTGCAACTTACCTCATCAATGGTGTTAAAAGTTATGCTAGCATGCTACTACTTACAAGACCTTCACTTTATAAAGTCTACTCCTCAACTAAATGTAGCGATGAAAATTACTTTATAAAGCAGTATACTGCCAACTAAAACAACAGTGCTTTCAACTTTTTTCCAAGCTTCAAAGGGGACGGGGGAATGACACACTAATGGAGTCAGCTAGATAGTTCGAATAAAAAAATTCCAGTTTTTGCAGACAATATTCAATGGAACAAAATTCAGTCTCATAAGTGAAAGCATGCTTCAATTTTACCACCATCCAGAGGGACTTAAGCTATTAGGGGCTTCTTATATATATGTTTTCAATGAAATAACTTAAGGAACTTAAAATTGGTCTAACATTGTGGGATTTCAAACATTTGAACATGTCAGTTGCATCCCAGAGTATAAAAACCTTTTTCACTTCTCATTTAGACTAAGACAAACACTTGTGAAAATTGGCGCAAAATGAGTTTTACACTAACAAAAATGTTTCAACTTCTGTCACTCAATTATCTATTCCATACAAAAAGCACGAGCAAGTTATTTGTGGGACTTGTTGGTTTTGAAGGAAACCTGTAAGATTTTGTCCCCCAGGCGGTAGCCATTAAGACTTGCTATGGCCATTGCAGCTTCTTCATAGTTTGTCATGGTCACAAAACCAAAACCTTTGCACTTGTTGGTGTTGAAATCTCGAATAACTTTCACATTGGTAACCGCACCAAAGGGGCCAAACATCTGCCAAAGGATTCCCTCATCAGCATCTTGACCAAGGTTGTAGATGAAGATACACCAGCCAGAAGATGCGTTTCCTGGAACATTTACACCAGAAAGCCCACTCATGTGATCTACACCCATAGGAGAGAACCTAGCAAATAAAAAGCACAATATTTCATGTAAAAGTTCAATTCAATCAAATAAATTAATTTGAATGGGAAGCAACTGAATAAATATTCTTAAAACTTCTAGTCAAAATATTTGACCCTCCCCATTTACCATAGGATAACCAAATGTCAGCAGGTAGAAAGAGAAAAAAAAGAGAGTCAAGTGCTTTGAATTTGTCACCAGGAGCAAGGGGAAATTATAAGGAGAAAGGGCTAAGCTAGGCAATAGCTGCAAAGTAGGATTATGCAATTTCCACTATGTGGGGCAATCAACGCTAGTTTGAAGCTAATCTAAACTTTCAGGATACTTTATGGCATCAATATTGAACTACTAAATGCTACCGAGTACCAGAGGCCTCCCACAAGCCTCAAACCATCTTCAGCCATCCCCATTTTCTCTCAAAGAGGCTTGTATAGGGCCTCCTGGAGCAGGGTCTGCCTCTACAATAGATTCTCATGGCTTCTCCATTCAAATTTTCTCTCATGCGAAGCATAATGAAGCTTGATCTCTTGTCCACCGTAAGGCAGCAGGTGAAGGCAACCACTGTCACTTCTGACTGGCAGATACAGATACAGGTACCTCAATCTCTAACAAGGTACTCAGTACAATATTAAAACTTCTGTAGTAACTGCCCACTAGTTGGAACGACCCACATTGTTAGTAGAGTATCACTGCCAGTGGATTTAGACATTTTTTTTAGTAATTTGTATGTTAACGATTAATAATTTTATATTTAGATACCGACTAATGTATAGTTGGCAGAAGAACTGTAATAATCATAAACAGAGTTTAGTTACAATTTTTCCTTTTCGTTGTTTTTTTAAATGTAAATGCTTTCATCTCGTGTCATTCAAATCCATGCCTTACTAGTAAAACTCTTGACTTCAATGCATTTACTCCTGATTTACACCAGTACAGAAAAACAATCAAGTCCAGGGTGACTGTCCTACCCCGTGCACATCGTCCTCTCGCTACTCCCTGCAAATCCTGCCTCAGCGCTACCTGCATAGACCCCAGTGCAGTACTTCAAATGAACATGAGACTTTACTCTCAATGTTTTCTTTCTTCCCCAACTTAAATTCTACTCCTTCACCTATTTTGTCCCTCATGTTCCATTTCTATCCCATAACCTAGGAAATTTAGTGCATTAAGTTATTTTAAGAAAACATCAAAAGTTGCATAGCTAAGTACACAAAAACTTTAAGAAAAGTCCAACTGAAAGTCAAACATAAAATGTAATTCTGTTCCCATGTACTTACAATTTGATCATGTAAATGTGTATTCGCATGTGACTGAAGAAGTACCAAACTGCATTAATTTGAAAAAGCAGCTGGCATGCTAGAAGCAGAAAAAGCATTCTAGAACACATCAGGTGCCCAATATTAAATTGCTAATATGCCAAAATTGCCCAACTTCTTGGACAATGCTTTGCTGAGCAGACTCACTAACTTCATGACTTGCCAATATTTATTTCACTTTAAAAAGTTTAGTGTTTTGTGCATCTTTTCCATGTTATTTTTGGACTTTTTAATAAAAAGTCCAACCCCCCCCTTATTTATTTACACGTGACCAGAAAGAGGCCTGGTTTTGGGTGTTTGTTTTTTTTTGTTTTGTTTTTTTTTTTAAGATTTACATCTCAACAGATCACCAATCCTGGAGACGGCCATGGATGGATAGGAGGAACTCACTGAACTCAAAAGTTATGCAACGTTGGTTCCAGCAATCAGTACCTTGTTGTGCTCCTTGTATTTGGGTACTAGGTTCAACAACACCCTAGTGCAGCAGTTAGCTCCTTTTTAGCTTAAACACTAAAGAGGAAAAACAGCTTTCTGTGTGGATGAAGGAGGAATAGCCAAGATATAAATCACCAATGCAAAACAATTATAAGAACTAATCTGTTCTCTAGAAAAAAAAAAAAAAAAAAATCAAATCAACAAAATGTCTTACTCCTAGAAACTAAAAAGCTCCAGGGATGTCCCCAAGGCAGCCCACAAAGAAAGCAGCTACAATAAGCATTCTGGGTATATGAACACAAGGGGCTGGCTTATAAAAACAGAAAGAGGTACGATACCCCAAACCCATGGAAGACTGGAGACATTCCAAAGAAGTAATTTAAAGGTTCTCTGGTCTATAAAGCAAACTTGCAGCAACTGAAAAATGTGTGCGCAGAACTCCACATGTCTACCCCACAAATTTTTATCATCTCTTCCTGAACCATGAAGTTTTGTAAGCTCTTGGGGCGCTATAGTGCACCTATGGATGTTTCTAATTAGTATATTTAGACAAATCCAAGATGACCCTGAATTTAAGACAACCCCCTCAATAATTAGTCTCTGTATGTGGGAAATATAGAAAACAAATTGTTATAATTTCCATGTACAGAATCTAATTAAAGGAGGGTCATCTTAAATACGTCCCCAGCACCGCTGAAGTGGGGAAAGCAGCAGGGGGTGGTGGTGGGGTGATATGCAGCCTCCTTGCCCTCTGGCCCTTCCGCCTGCAGCTTGTCTGCCCTCTTCCCTCCCCCGCATTGTGCTGGACCCTCTACTCCATGCAGCCACTGCCCGCCCCCCTCCCCACTCCCTTACTGTCAGATGCAGCTTAGGCTTCACTCCCTCCCAGGCACATGGAAGCACATCCCCTGCCTGGCCATGCAGCAGCATGCTGGGGCAGAGCAGCCACCACGGCTCATTGGTTGGGCAGGGGGGGAATGGTGTTTCCATGTGCTCTGTAGCTCTGGAGGGGATAGAAATAGAACCAGACATGCACTGACAGTAAGCAGGGGGGGGCAGCACACAGAGGCTGGAGGAGCTGCTGCTTCTGCATGCCCTGGGTTGCAGCCTGTTGTGTGCCCTGTGAACTACAGCAGCCACCATGGCACAGGGCACACCATGTGGCAGCTTTGGCACAGGGCAGCAGGGGCAACTTTGGCTTGGGGAACACAGCTGGAGCTGGCACTGCCATATGCCCTGTGCCAGAGTTGGAAGTGCTGGAGTCAGACCTGATGCCATGTGACTTGGGAAGCTTTTCTAGTCTAGATCTGGCCTGGGGCATGAGGCGAGTTTGACAACCCTGCTATACAAGGGAAGAGCTTTCCCTCAATTTACATAATGGTAACAGGATAAAAAGAAAAAATAATATTTGGGGCATAGGGAGGGGGAAATGGTAAGCTGTTTGCTTTTTTGATCACTTCTTACAATAATAAGTTTTTATTGAGCCGTCTCCAGTAACTCCCAGATCTTTTTTTTTTTTCCAAATAATTTTTACAACCAACTAGAATCCAACTGTGTTCCATTGTTTGACCCATGTACCTTGACAGCACCATCTAACTGCAGTCTTTCCACACTGATATAGTAAAGGGTGTAATCAGAAAATCACGTGTCCCAGAGAGCATCAGTACGTGAAAGAAGGACCTATTCTAGAACTCTGATGCAAGATTGTTCTGCTCAGACAGACCAAATTCCTTGGGAATTAAGTTCTTCACTATAGACTACACAGAGATTTTGCCAAGCACAATGCTTCCATACCAACTATAAACTAGATTTAGATGACTTAGAACGAGTGTGAACTGGTACAACCCTCTACCACCTCCTCTTGCTGGACTCATAGCCACTCTTTCACATTCATAGATTGTAGTTGGAAGGGACCCTGAAAGATCATCGTGTCCAACCCCCTGCCCCAGGCAGGAAAAGGACTGAGGTCAGACGATCTCAGTCAGGTGCCCATCTAGCCTCCTCTTGAAGACCTCCAAGTTAGGTGATAGTACCACCTCTCTCTTGGCAGCCCGCTCCAGATTCTGGCCAGATCTTTTATTCAAATCCCTGTTCCTCACAGGGAATTCACAGTAAAACAGAAACACGGGCTTTTTCTTGGGCTCAAGTCAAACAGTGCCTTCTAAGAGTCATAAAATCATAGAAAATTAGGGTTGGAAGGGACCTCAGGAGGTCATCTAGTCCAAACCCCTGCTCAAAGCAGGAGCAGCCCCAACTAGATCATCCCAGGCAAAGCTTTATCTAGCCTGGTCTTAAAAAAACCTCCAAGGATGGAGATTCCACAATTTCTTTGGTTAACCTGTTCCAGTGCTTTACTACCCTCCTAGTGAGAAAAGTCTCTTCCAGGCTTACAAAAGCAAGCAGACTGCTTACAAATTTTAAAAAAAAGGTACTTTACATTAAACTAAACTCAGTGTGTCCCTGCACTGAACCCAGCACAGGCCCAGAAGAGGCAAGGTGTTAGTTCGACCTGGCTCACACAACGTCTGTATAGACTGGGCGCTTCTGTGGGGCTTTTTTGGCACTTTTATCAAATAGCCAAAAAGCCCCACTGAAGCACTCTACCTATACAATGCGGAGCCAGTCAAACTAACAGGCTGCATCTTCCAGTAAAGCGCTATTTTGTTCTGTTTTTTTTTCATTTCTGTCACCAGCCATAGTGCCTTTCTCCAGGCTTATAAAACAAACAGTACTTGTTCTCAATGTTTTGAAAGCAACCTGCACCTTTCAACAGGCTGCAAAAACTTTCCAGACTCACTCAACCTCCTTTTGCCCCTTCTCTTGCAGGTAGAGCCTTCTTTTGTACTCTAGACTGGGAATCCG
>NW_005842166.1:322198-329656 GCF_000455745.1 Alligator sinensis | reverse complement strand
TCCCTACACTTGCTCCTAGAGGGACCTTCTTTCTTAAAGGGCTCTACCCTCAGTCACAACTGGATCAGATTTATTTGTCACTGGAATGACATCCAGACAGGAGGTTGTACAAGGACATCTATCGTGCCTTGAATACAAAATCTGATTCAGAACTCAAAATGACAACAGATCTAGATTCCTGGATTATCTGTCCTCTATAGATACCCACACACACTCAACAGACCTCTTACTCTTAGAGACTAAAAACTGATGTCTCTAAAGCAAACTAGAAAGAGGTAACTGCAACAAGCATTTTATGCCTATCCAGAATGCTGCCCTCAGGGACTGTCACTGATGGATACAGGTATTCTCATCCTTATGCATCTGGGCTCAAATAAGCATCCACTAAAGTCTCTGGAAGCTTTTCCACTGATTTAAACAGGCTCTTGGATAAGGCTACTTATCAGACTGCCAGGATGAATAACTAAGAGCACAACTATGGGTGGATGAGCAGGGCATGAGCCCCTGGGTGCTGCCTAAGGGGGGAGGGGTGCCGAAGTGTAGCCTGTTCCACCTCTAGCACCTGCCATGCAGTGCTGCTGGCAGCTAAGCGCAGCGCTGGGCATGAAACAGGTGAGAAGCAGCTGTGGGGTTGACACTGGCCAGAGGCTTGCTCCCAAGGGAAGCTGCTGCTGCTCAACACCTATTTTGGTGGTGGCTTCCATATTAAAACAACCAGCACTGGTTTGCCCTGTTATGCCTCTGTCCAGTGACATCTCTACTATTCTTTCAATCACATAGGTGAAAAGAACAGTCATATTTAGGAGTTCAGCCAATTCAAGCCTAGCCCACTAGTTCACACCCTCTTTATGCTCAAGGCACTCCCCATCAGACTCTAGGCACCCTCCAAAAACTTTTGTAAATTGAAAGGCACTCCATTTCAAAAACTAAATTATTTATTATAGTGCTTGCCTCCTTACAGAAGGGCTGGGCATTGGGGGTAAAGAAGCAGTCAGGCAGGGAGAGCCTGAGCTTGCCCTTATCTACTTATCTTCTCACACCTTGCTTGTCTCCTCACATTCCTGGCACCCTGGTTGAGAATCACTGGCCTAGCCTACTGAAATCTGTGAAGGGGATGGAAAGAATAGATGCTGACATTCCTGCAGAGATGCTTCTCAGGTACCCATCTTACAGAAAGATGGAGTGCACTGGGAGGAAAGCACTATGTCCTTTCTTTGTCTTCCTAGAATACAGTAGCCTGGTCTTCTTATCTTATCTGTTACAGGGCTATTGGTAGTCATCTAAAAAATGCCATCTCAAAATTACCACAGCCATTTTCTCAGTACTCTCTAGGATGCATCCCATCTGATCCTCCTGACATGAAAATTTGAAGTTACCTCTAAGCTATTCCTCCGCTACTCTAGGCTTTTCATCTCTTCCCCCATCCTTGCTGCCAACTACATTTATTATCTAATAGCTGACTTTATTTGCAAAGACTGAAATAAAGAGAGGCATCAAATACTCAAGCCTTCTTCACATAATCCTTTGCACTCAGCAAGAGACCTACTTTCCTTGGTCATCTTCTTACTTCTTACATACTTGTAGAATAATTTTTATTGCCTTTTGCATTCCTTGCTAGATGCATCTTAAATCACTCCTTGGCCTTACTAATTTTCTCCTAATCTGCCCATGTGAAACTCATTCTTCTCTAGTAACATGGCCAAATTTCCACTTTGAGTTGGTTCAACCAGCCTCACTCCCCTGCTTTGAGTAATCAGGGTAGCCACCAGTCCCACATACAACATAAAGAGATCGATCCCCTAAAAATAGGAAAGCCAAAAAAGAAAGAACAAAGTCAGTGCTGAGAGTCCTGATACACTCATATGGAAGACACTATTTATTAAAATCAGAGTTAGATTTAGTAGTGCAGAAGAGGAGGCAGCAAGATCTATTCCCCCAGGGAAGAGAGAAAGCCAACAGCGAACCTCCACTGAAATCTGTTCCTTAGAAATTGCAGACTATTTCATTTGTTTTTCAAATGACTAGTGGGGAACACTAGAAGCAAAGAACTCACCTGCCGAGTTCATACAAGAGAAAAAAAAAGGACAGACAGATCACAGTGCAGCTGAAGAGACAGATCAGAATCCCATGAAAACTCTTACAACTATAAATCAAAGAGGAAATGACTAGTGATACCCTTGGGAGAGAACGGTTCTCCTGACACGGGATGGCATACCCTCATGTTGGAACCAAAGCTTCAGAACTTTGATTAAGTTACCATATCCTATCTGTAACTCAGGGACGGACCAAAGAATGGAGATCTGTTGAGAGACATCTCTCTGATCAACCATCAGGAATTTGCCACATCTTATTTTCTCACTGTATATTATTTTGTAGAAATTAAGTGTAGCTTCCCTTTAATTTTGTTGTTATATGAAAAATGATACAAAGCTAAGATTTTATCTTAACCACCTTCTAATTCAGTCATTTATTTATTTAACACTAAGAATATACAGTATATATATTTTTGTTATTCACATGAAAATATTTACTGCTGAGACAATGTAACATTTTTCCAGGTGAAAGTGGGAATGACAGTGCAGGTTTTGGACAGAATCTTCTTTCTAACCTACCTGAATCTTTGTGCTTGGTGATGAACTGGCCCTCCAAATCGTCTAGCTGATGAATGATATAGTTGTGATAACAGTGCCACGTTTTTGTTCTGGTTAGGATTGGCTGCAAACTTCACTGTAATGGGTTCGGAAGAACCCGGGGGTTTGTGACCATTGAAATTTGTAATTGCCTCTTCTGCTTCTGACCTTTTGTCAAACCGGATAAATGCAACCCCTCTGGACAAACCTTTTAACCAAATCAATGAAAGAAAAAAGAAAAAGGAAAAAAAGGCAGCTCAGGATTAACTCGGAATAATTTCAAAAGTGAAAACCTCCAAAATAAGTACCATTTCTAAGGTTCATTATTTTATTGATGGCTCGTTCAACAGCTAAAAATAATGCATGCAAATAAATAAAAACTAAATTAACACATTTATTTCAACCATGTAGTGATCCTAGCAATGAAAATACAACTTTGCTTAGAATCTGAAGTCAAAATTATGCAGTGTGAGTGGTGTTATGGAAATGCAGTATTAAGCCAATGTTTTTATTAAATTTTCTCAAACAAAAAAATTGGGGGTAACTCCACTGTGTTAAAAATAATGCTGGGGAAGTCTTCTTTGGGTTTTCTTTGCTTAATTATGTTATTCAAAGCAGATCTAAAATGTAAGCTGATTTTCAAAAAGGAGATGAGTATCTATGCTGATGACCATTTTCTCACACACCTGTATATGTAACATGAGCCTCAAAATTTCTCCTAGGGATTCAAGCCAATTACTTTGGGTAGTGTTTTGAGTATCACTTAGACTACCTTAATTTAAAGGCTTCAATTTATGGTAAAGGATGGTAAAATGTTCCAAAAGTTTACTACTTTTACTGTTCAATAATGCTATCATAATTTTTAAATTTCAATTGTGTTTAGCGTTAACTTCTAGCCATCGTATCTCTTATGTTGTCTGTACATAAGAGCCCTCCTATCAACATTTTTCTTCTAAGGTATGTATTTGAAGATGAGATGATCCATGTTTCTAATATATGTTATGTGTAGATAGGTCCAATAACAATCATGGTATAAAGCCTTTAAAAAAAAAAAAAAAAAAAAAAAAAATCAGTGCATACACCATTTATCAGATAACAGATAGCAAAATTCTTGGTAAAAGGTAAGTGAACGTTATGGCCTGCATTTTAAAGACGAGTATAATTTAATAGTCATACCTTTGGCCATGAATCAAACAAATGAAAGAGCTGGGAAAATAAGCATGGGTCTTTACCTACAACATTGTGTAGATGCACCCACATGTGCTTAATCGCTCAGTAGATTAATTTGCTGCAGTGTAAAGCATCACAGTCTGCACGTGATACTTAGACTGCAGCAAACTAATTTCTGCTGCCGTAAAACAGTATTGTCCCCGACAGTACTATCTTAAAGCAGTGAAAATAACTGCACCATAACGTACGTGTAAATGCTGACCCAGGCACAAATTGTGCCTGGTCAGTGCGGGCAGCAGGGGCCAGACCCCTGACTACTGCCTAGCCACACGGCTCTGTTCTTTGGGCACTCTTGTGCCCCAGCCAGCCTCTCTGCCATCTGATACTGTGACTTGAAGCCCAGGGTAGACCCCTCCTTTTCCCCCTCAAAAAACCTGCTGCCAGCCCAGGACTGCTGTGCCCTGGCTCAAACTGCTGCAGTCCTGGGCACATATGTAAACACTGCACTCTGGGTCCATTAACTGTGGTTCAAACTGCGCCAGAGTTTATCATGCCACACTAACTGAACGTGCAGATGCACCCTGTACGATTCTGTAGTAGTCAAAGACTGAGACAGAGCAATGCCCTCCTTTTCCTTAATCCCTGCCCTGGGAAGGAAGCAAACAGCTCTGATTTAGGCATGTCATTATTTACTCCTGACTGCAAGGACTCTGACTGGCAAGTGCCAACAGTAACACTAGCCTCTCCAAAAAGTTTGGTGGGATGGGCAATGCCATGAACTTGCTATACCATTATGAGATTTTCTGCATCTTGAAGAATCTGGTACTGGTCAATCACAATCAGAAAACGGACTGGACCAAACTAACCACTGGTGATTATTATTATTAATATTATTACTGAACACTAATACTATTATGTTCTCACACATCCCGTGCATCATATAGAAGGGCATACTCCTATGTTAGGGAGAAATCACACTTATATCCTTGTAACAGATATTACATACCTGCAGGGTTCAACAGGTCCTAGGCAAGAGTCCGATGTACAAATCTCACTTCTCTTCCACTCCTGTGCTATACTTCTCTTTTGTCCTACCTTACTCTTCAGTTAAAAGTGTAAGTATCAAGGTATAACTATTTTTAGACAAATGAACTTCCAAAATGACTAGAAGTAGAAAGCTGGAACTTGGCAGGGGAAGAGCCTTCACTGAGAAGCATTGTCTAAGTCAGTGGTTCTTACCCTTCTTAGATTAATTCAAGGCACCCCCCTCCATAACTTTTCATAGCCTGGCATCACTCCAGTTAAGAACTACTGCTGTACTGCCTCAACTTACCTCCATGATCCCCAACCAATGTGCTGCCAATGCTGACGCACCTTGGTGAAAGTATCCCACATTCCTTGTGTGCAGCCAGATCAAGAAGTGCCTGTGGCAAAAGCGCATCCTTGTGCCTGCATTAGTTTTATCTGGTAAACCTAACGCAGACAGAAGTACCTTCACTTGCCACCACAGCTGCTTTTCAGTCTGACCTCACATGCTCCTCCCACAAAGAAAGCAAGCAGGGCAGTTCCACCTGGCTGTGATGTCCCTGAACGGATCTTGCAGAAACCTGGTGGAGAAGTCTGTGCGCTCTGGTGAAAGCCTGGTTTCAACTGGTCCAAATTATAAGGTTTAGGGAAAAAAGCATTTTGAACTTAAAAAAAGAAAAAAGAAAAAAAAGAAAAACTCTGAATGCATGTATGTGTTACCAGTGGTTTGAAGGGAAAGACTATTGTGCTACATGTGCAATGACTAGCTTAGCTCCACCATGTAGACAGTATGTCTCCTTCAACTACTACACAATCAAAGCCACCTGGGATCCAGAAAGCACACACACACACAATCTTTCATGAGTTTATCTTCCAAGTTGCTCACTAAATTAGACATTGGCAACATAGATCCACGTCTCAAACAGTGATTATTACCCTGCATCACAAGGTATTCCATGTGACAGACAAGGCCAAGAACATATCCTACTACACTTCTTAGGCATTACCATGGACTTAGAGGTCTTAAGTGTGATCCTATTCTTTATAGTGCTTCCTCCACCACCTGTGGCTTGCAGGGCATTTCACAGCAGGCCTGTTCCACTGGTGCTGGTAATCAACTGACTGTCAGCATCAGTCCCAGACAGTCTGGGGTCTGGAACCAGACCCAGGACTCTAAGGCCAGCACCCACAATCGCTTGATTGTCAGAAGTGGCCCAGACATTCCTAGGTTTCCAACTGGACCCAGGGCTGTCCAGGCCATTGCCCACTGTCAACCATCGCCACAAGCACTGGACCACCCCCTGGGGCTACCCCTGGGCTGATCTCCAGGGAATAGGCTGAAGCAGCCATGAGGTCTGCGATGGAGCTGCTCCCTGCCCAATCCATAGGACGGGGTTCTGGCAACCCTGCAGTGGTATAACCAGGATCTAAATAATTTTATGCCTCAGCCCAAACATGGCAGGGCACAGGATGCATGATTTTGGAAACAGGGTATAAGATCCTTCAGATATGAATCCTACCATTAATTTTAATATCTGCCAAGGGCCCTAAGCACTTAACAGGTGAGTGGGATGAGGCCCTGAGTTTTAAGTGATGCATTCTAAATGAAAGGGAGATGCTTCTCATCCCTTTTAGCACGCACAGTATGGGAGTGGGTGCTCGGGGTGTGCCAAGTCAAAGATTCAGATTATGAAGGTACTTTTTTCCCCCTTCTATTACAAAACCTAATATAAAAAAATCTATCAAGAAGATGAAGTTAATAAATATTTAACACAATAAATGACAAACAGATTGAAAACACCTGTCATAGTCATACATAATGGATAGGCTGGATTTTAATTCTAAAAAAATATTTGTAATTCTATAGAGAAAAGAAAAGGTAATCTAATTTGATTTTTTAGATTGTAAACCGATTACTTACAGCAGTGGTTTTCAACCCCTGGTCCGCAGACCCCTGGGGGTTGGCAGTCTTTATCTAAAAGGATCTGTGAGAGATGACTATGATCTTGCAAAAGTATGTGAATAATTACACTTACAATTCAAAGGCATCTGCACCGCCATTCAAAATTTTTTAGGGGTCTGCAGCTGAAAAACGTTGAAAACCACTAGCCTGAAGCAATGAGAAAACATTAACTGATCAATTTAGAGCGTCACCTACAAAAAGACTATTTCAGAAAATTCAAGTGGTCTTTCCATGGACACAGTGATCAATATTGGACTCCATAATTTTTTAGCACATAAAACTACCAGGAAAATTTTAAATTAGTTCAAGGCTCTAACCAACTTTAAAAAAAAAATCAATAAAAAAAAAATTAGACGTTTCTGTGCACCTTGTAAAGTCAAATTTTTATGTACCTAACATAATTATGCTTACCTGTGGTTTGATCCACAAGTACACGCGAGTTGATGATGCGTCCAAACCGTGAAAACATATCTTCTACATCTTTTTGTGTCATTGACCTCGGAAGTCCACTAATGTACAAGTTAGCATCTTTGATAACTTCAGAACTTGGACGAGCATAAGAAACCTTCAAAATAAATGTTTTTGCAGTATATGGAATTATATGATTAAATTAAACAGCACTTGTTTTGTTTTGTTTTTTATAAAAGACATCTAAAATGCAAGCAATTT
>NW_005842166.1:315524-322167 GCF_000455745.1 Alligator sinensis | reverse complement strand
TTCCCTACAGTATTTTTATAAACAAGGGAGAAAAAAGCGAGTGAGCAAGAGGGGAAAGATAAGAGATCTTCTTATTTGATGCAAAAAGATGTTACACAATCCCTTCTGGGGATGAGCTAACAATAGCCCAGTACTGATGATATCAATGAACCATCATGATAAAAGTTTTTCTTGGGTACCAGACGTAGTATATGTTATGTCAGTGCCTAGTAAATATCAATAGCTGTATTCAAGTACCAGCGGAAAAACTCAATACATCAATGACAGTTTTAGCTCTTAAAACTATGCAGAATTAACATGTATCCTCCTTCTCACTAGAAAATGAGAACATTACAAACCATCTCATAATGTCTGAAAGTCTATCCTTTACAGGAAAATGGTAGAAATTCAAACCAACTAATATAATATGCACTCCTTTTTTCATATTTTAAGGCAGAGCTCATCATCAAAGTACCTGAGTTTCACATGAGTTCAATCCAAAAGTCAGGCAACAATTTGGAATAGTCTTACCTACTGTGGACACAGACACAGTCATCACATGTGGCATTGGGATAGAACCCATGACCTGCCAGTAATTATGTACACCAGGTGTATGAAACTGTCACCTAGACACTACAGTGATGAGTGTTCTGAAAACGGAGGGAAGGAGAAAGAGATAATCTTTGAAAAATCAAGCTGTTACAAAGCAGAGGTGTTTGACAGCTCATTCCATTGTACTATTCTTCTATAAATGCCCCTGTTCTCAGTTTGAAGCTCTCCACTGCAGCATTCACTGAAGGAGAGCAAACAACATAAAACTAACATTCATTTGCATGAAAAATTTTAAGATTACAGAGTAATAAGAATTTCTAATATAAATTGTTAACAATTTCAGTAAACTTGTTTTGCAAAGCAAAATGGTACCTGTCTCCTACCAGGGGTGGTGGTGAGGAATTTAAGTGACATCTTCAAGGACAAGTACTTTGGGAACTCAAGAGAAAAGGGCTGTAACTAATATTCAAACCTAATGCATGGCCACTGGCAGCAAAGGTGGTGCTGACATTCAAAGAAAATGGTTCATGTTTACAAAACACTAAGATAAAACACCACTAAAAATACAACCCCCCTCCCCAAGTTAGGATCCTAAACCCATGTTTAAACGTCTAAAAAAGTGGCCCAGTTTTCAAGTGTTGAATACTCAGCAGTCCACACTGATTTCACTGTAATCCTGTGCTAGTGAAAATCAGATCTTAAATCAGTTTTAAAAGTATAATGAAACAATTAAATGTTAATTACAGGTTTTCAAAATGCACTCATAAAAAGTTTAACTAGTCAGATGACCTTTGCAAATATTTGCCTCTCTTATTAGGAACTTTCACTTACTCAAGATCTTAAGTTACCATTCATTCCTGAGGTTTTAAACTGGCAAGGCACATAGAAGTCTAAAAGAAATTGGGGAGGGACAGCTGAGCAGGAGAAGGTATTACAATTCAAGAATGCCAGAGCTCCGCTTAACTATTCTAAATATATAATGTCACATTCTAGGGTGTAAACTATAAAATCCATGCTTGCTACCTTGATAGTTTTTGACTGAAGTCTCAGGCCATTCAGTGTGTTTATTGCTCTTTCAGCATCTTTTGCAGTCACGTAGTTCACAAAGCCATAGCCTAAGCTGTGTCCTGCATGGAAGAATATTTTACATTAATCCTAAAAAAAAAAAGTGATGTGTCTGCTGAAATTAAAGGTGTTCGTTTCTTAGCCGAGATCAAAACAACACACAAATATCATATGTAAAAACCCCTTAGAACAGCTATGGTAAAAACGCGCCGTTAAGTTTTTCAGAGCTGACAATTGCGTGGACAGTCTGATGTGATGCTCCTTCACTTTCCACTTCAGACATTTATCCATTTTTGAGGCTAGCGTACCACAAATAATAAGCAGGGAGCCCCCAGAAAACAAGTCATTCCAGTTTGAAACACTGACTTGGGAATACTAAGCTATCATCATAAAACTACAATCAGCAAACTGTCACACAGAAGTAGTCATGGTATGTGACATTCATTTTTTCACTTCTGATCTTGTAAAACAGAATAGTTAAATAGACAAAAGAACAAAGCATTACATTAAACTCCTAAATATACAGTAGCAAGCGAGATATTTTAGCATATGAAACTAATCGGAGGGGAAAAGAAAAACAAAAGTATCACAAAATTATCAGTTTTCCTGCAGTTGCTCCAGTAACTCAGTCCTCCACTCCTGGGGACAGAAGTTGAGTTTTTTCTTTTCTCTTTCATACAACCCCTATGATTTATCTGTCACACTGCATACAAAGTTAAAAATAGGCAAAACCTTTGATCCAGGTACATCATGGGCTATCACTTACTTAACCAAACAGTCCTTCTCAGCAGATATCTTACTGGATGTTCATACCCAACACTTTTCTTAAGGTATTCTTAAGACTCACAAAACAGCTTGAGGGGAAGAAAAAAAAATTTCAACACAGCCTAGACAGTTTGAACAAATTGAACAAATGAATCAAACAAAAATTATTTTCCCAATCTCCCAAAATGCCGGTCTCAGGTGGGGGACCAAATGCAAGGACTGCCTGTGAGTGGAACTTATTTGTGGTTAGTAATTTCTAGAGATATTTCAAACTCTTAATAATTTGACAGAAAGAAACTGGTTCCCATTCAGGCACCTACTACTCACTTTCCCCCCACACCTGTCATCAAAGCTTTAGGCTGCAAAAGACACACTAAAGAGCATATGAAAGATCACACTATCTTGCCAGATAGTCTTAAAGCTATGCCTAAACACAAGGCTCAAAGTCAGTAAAGAAGGTGTGCCCTCTGCCGCCTCCCCCACTGTGTCCCACCCCGCCAGAAAACCATACTAGAAGATGCTCTTTCAGCTATAACCATTTCTGTCATCTAGGATAGTTTCAGAGTAATCCTCAGCAGGCAAATAAGCCATCCCTACCTTTCTGATATTCTCTAGTTAAATTAAGCTCACATCATTTCAAAGGAAGCCTGAATGCACCAGAAAAGGAAAAAGCAGTTTTCTATCCCTGTCCTAGACAGTCTATAGAGAAAAGCAGCAGAAGACACTAAAACACCCATCCAAAAAAGAAAGAAAGAAAGAAAGAAAGTTTCATACACCCACAGTAGGAATTACATCTGTTTGATTAGCAGCAACTAAGGCTGGAGAGAGTCTCCAAAAGTATTACAACGTAGTCACTGTGTAGAATGCTGGAAGAAATGGCGTATGTACAAGATGGGGACTAACTTGGCGGGCAGGGATCCTTACAAGAGCAAAACCTCTATCTGTTCCCAATGAAGCTGTACAAATTTGCCAGTGTCAAACATATTACACCTCAACATCGTCTCTAAAGCCAAATATTACTAGTATACAAACTCTATAATCTATAACATCTAAAGGCCAAGACAAAAAAAGTGAGGCACATACTTATTAGGGAGCTCCTTTTTGCAGACAATGCTGCACTCACCGCCCATGAAGAAAGTCTACTACAGATACTCATGAAATGCCACTCCCAGGCTTACAGGATGTTTGCCCTGACCATCAGCATCGAAGACGACTATGGTCCTAGAAAAGGGTGTTCACCAGTCACCCTTTATCAGCCTGCACAACACACCTCTCGAGGCAGTGAACAAGTTCTGCTACCTTGGATCCACAGTGAGTGACAACCTATCACTGGATGAAAGTTAAATATGCACACTAGAAAGGCATCTACCACTTTCAGTAAGCTCTCCAAACGAGCCTGGAACAATACAAAACTCACAAGCAAAACTAAGCAGCTTGTGTAAGCCTGCACCCTCAGTGTCCTTATGTATAGCAGTGAGGCATGGTCAACATATGCATATCTGGAAGAGAAGTGGAACAACTTCCACCTACGTTGTCTACAGTGCACCCTTGACATCAAGTGGCAAGACAGAATCACCAACACAGAGGTCATCACCAAAACCAACCCACCAACCATCATTGATTTACTCAAAACAGTGGCGCCTACAATGGCTTGGCCATCTGTGCAGGATGGAAGATGGCGCATCCTGAAGGACACCCTGTATGGGCAAATTGCAGAAGGGAAGAGAAGAGCAGCATGCCTAAAATTGAGCTTGAAAGACATCTGCAGGCAGGAATTTTTGGAATTAAACCAAACCTTTGGGAGGCCTTAGCAGCAGACAGGGCAAAGTGGCACTCCCTTCTCAATCATGGAGTCCAACATCACAACAAATTATGGTCTTCTGAATTACAACAGAAATGTGACCGAAGGAAACAGCCTGTCAGTACGGTGGTCCCTAATGCCATATACACCTGGTGACCTCTGTGGCAAGACCTGCAAGTCTAACATTGGTCTTCACAGCCACAAGAGAAAATGCACCACCAGTCAGCAGAATAGCTGCAATATCCACCATCACTTGCTGATGAACCGTTGCCATATGCTGTATACTACTCTACAGTCCGTAGCAAGTGCCAAAGACTTACGTGAGTTGTATCTATTTGAAAAGTATTCCAAATACACTAAATCACCTTCCCTCCTATGCATGATTTTGTGCCCTATTCTCTTTGGTACTGAGGAACTGCCTTCAGTGACTAGTGAAACCTGAGGACTTCCAGATGATTCTGCAGGATAACGTTGTTAATGACTAACTACACTGTTGATAGCGCAGGAGGACCTTATAATGAGAGTTCGCCCTTAACTACTTATAACGATGGCTCTCTATGTACCCTCTTCCCTGGATTAATCTTGAAAGACAGACTTGTAAATCTTTGTGTAACTGAAGTAACTGTGGCCAAGATGGACAAACAACAAACGTTTCTTTGCTTGCAACCTAGCATCAGCAAAACCCATGGATTTGTTCTGGACAGAATATAACCTGGTTAGCCCAGACTTTGGTTCACTCGATTGCTAATGAGACCAACTCTGACTGGTTGGAAACATCCTACCGGAAAAGGTGGGACAGAACCTAGGAGGGGATGAACATGATCTTCTCTTTGCTGAAGCTTTGTCTTGCACTACATACAATTTCTGGGGTACTAAATGCCACAACTTGTAACTTTGCTCTCTCTCCGAGCTGATATAGACCACTGGAGCCAAGGCAAGAGCACAGACGTCTTTGTAAAGTGTAGTGCATAGAGCCTCTCCATTTGAGGGGCTCAGGATATTGGGATAACATTGATTTTGAAATTTACTGTTTCCCTGCTCTTAGCTAGCCCAATTTAATTCATTTTTAGGGTGTGCTGGGAAGTAGACGAAGAGAAGGCATTTGGAAAGGGCAAAAATGGCTGTATATATTGTTTATATTGGGGCTGGTAAGAAAAAGGGGCAAATTATTTGGCTGAAACACTTATAATAACCAAGGTGAAAAATGTAAGATGAGGGGAGAGGACAAGGAGGGGAAAATGTGCTGCTGTCTTAATTCTGTAAGGTTATCAGTCTATTTTAACTTGATGACAAGGATAACTATCATTTAAAACAGCTTGTGAATATATTTCAAAACCAAAAAGTATACTAAAAAATACTCCACAAATGCCAAACTTACATTCACACATGCTACTACGAATTCTAGCTGTGTGCCATTCAGAGAAAGGGCTCTTGATAAAAATAAGTGATTTCCCTTTTTAGTTTTAAGACTTGGTTCTCAGCTCCACAATAGACATGCTGTCCACCTACCTGCTTCTTTTCCCTGTTCCACCTTGGCTGCAATGCCCGAGTTGCTAGATCCTGTTTCCCCTCTACGTTCCTCTCCTGTTACTAGTCAAGGAGGGAAGGGGGGGAAAACTTGTGCCATTCACAACAAGAGAAACAGTCCTGAAATGACAGTCCTCCACGTGTGCCCTGAGTTCACTAGCTGATCACAGCAAGCTCCAGATGAAGTCCCTGCTTTGCACAGCTCCACAGCCCAGAGGATAAATGCCACCAATGCTCTTCCCTTCTTTCCCCCTGCTGCTGCAGCACTCAAGAAGTCAAGGCACATGCAGAGCTCCAGCTGCACTGCCATGCCAGTGAGCTTAGCAGGGCACACTGCTCATGTGTGTGCAACTGCACTGCCATGGATTTTGCAAAACTCACTGCTGAGCAAGATATCACTCTTTTACCTTGGGAGATCAGCATCATTCTCCCATTACTTTTACAGACAAGGGTAACTAATGGCAGAGTAACTGCACATAATCATTTCAGAGCCAGAAATAGACAGCAGGTATCTATGACAGAACTTGAGCGCGCTCCCCCCAGACTGTGTCCACTTGAGTCTGCAAACACATTCCAAGCCAGAAATAAGTCACTGAGGCTGAGTTTTCTTCCCTCTGCATCTGCTCTCACACCCTCTGCCTCCTCAGGATGAGCATGGTGCAGTCAATAGCAAATTTGAAGGGGGAGGGGGAGAAGCAGGGGCGTAAAGGTGCACTTAAGGCTCCTAGTGCTGGGACTCACCTTGCAAGAGTATAAAATAAGCCCTTAGACCAGATGTGGGCAAAATCTGGCCCACGGCAGATCCCTCAGACCCACTTGGCCCAGACACAGTCCAATCGTGGCATGTCCTGACATCTCCTGGACATGCAGCAGGGCTGGGACGGCTCCATGGTGGGACTGCCTTTCTAGATAGCCCAGGTGGCAGTGGATCTCTCTAACTGCCACTAGCCCCAG
>NW_005842166.1:314803-315403 GCF_000455745.1 Alligator sinensis | reverse complement strand
GGTGCAGAGTAAAAGCAACCCCCCACGCTGCCGCCATTCCTGCAGCAGCCGCCCAAGCCAAGCTGCCCTGCGTCTGCTTTGCGCTGCCACTACTGCCTCGCAGGGCAGCCCAGAGGCAGCAGTGACAGCCGCAGATACAGGGCAGCCCAGTGTGGGCTCTGGGGAGCTGCACCAGGATCAGCAAAAGGAGGAGGGGAAAGGGCTGCTTTCTCCTGCGCTGAGCAACACCTTCTATCCTGCACCACCGCTGCTGAGCCTGGGTGAGCGAGCCTATAGCAGGCATGATTGGCGGGGGGGCTGTGCAGCATGGGTCCCTGCCAGTACTGTGGGGCTGGGGAGAGTGGTGAGGGCAGCCAGAGGGAGCCACCACCACCTGGGCTGCCTAGAAAGGGAGTCCCGCCGCCCCAGCCCTACTGTGTGCTCAGGAGGCAACAGGATGCACCACGGGCAGGCAGTGAGGGGAAGGCCAGGTCAGGGTTGTGCTCAGGTTCTGGCTGATCCGCTCTGGCAGGGGTGAGTCTGGAGCTGACTGGGGCTGCATGCTGTTAGCGGTGGTGGGAAGGCTCCACAGGGTGCGCAGGATTTAGGCTGTTGCAGGGG
>NW_005842166.1:301541-314793 GCF_000455745.1 Alligator sinensis | reverse complement strand
GCGGGGGCGGGGGGGGGTGGGGACACATGCATGTGGGGACTCCCATGAACAGCCCACCATACCCACAAACCCTCCTCTACAACCCCCGGAACCACACCCTCTCTCCCACACACATGCACATCTCATACCCCTCCTAGCCACCGTCCTCCACACACTGTACAGCCCCCCACAAACCTCATACTTACCCATACACCCCCCCACAAGCCACCCATACCCACCCACATACACCCCCTACACACACTGCCACACACCACCCCCTTACAGATGCAACACTTACTCTTGTATGGTGGGGGTATAGAGGAGTTGGGGGTATGGGTGGGTAAGGCTTCATTCTGAGCTATTATGCTATCACCTCTATATACACCACACAAAACACACACAAATCAGGACATATTTGTTAAAATAAGATTAAAATATGTTATTGTCAATGTTTGATTTTTAGTATAAAATTTGTGGAGTTTTTTTTCTAGTTCCAAGATGGCAAACCCCCTTCCCAAAAGAAGTACTTCTGCAGGCAAGGGGACTGACTTCCGGTGGCAAAGGTCAGAGGTTAGGGGCAGGACTTCCAGTCCTAAGATGGCAACCAGGGCATGGGGCACCAAGACAGCTCATCAAAACTCATTTAAGCAGCCCTCCAGCCAAAATAATTGCTTGTCCCCGCCTTAGATCTACTGAACTTCTAAATAAAATGCGCCACATATTTTCACCCTGCCTATACAGCATGTAAAATAAAGTTACTACTCTCGAAGTCTTTTGACATCTATAGATGATTAGCGTCGATACAAGGAAGTAAGTAAATAAATACCTCCTGCTGTAACTACAACCCATTCCAGAGCCTAGGAATACCATATCTTGTATTCTAATGCAAGGAAATACCTTGACGTGACAGTTTTTCTTGTTACATATTTTTTTTAAACTACAAAGCTCCATACAAGCTCTATCCATCAGCAGTGAGATTTTCCAACAAGCTGTGCTAGTACCAGGGGTATCTGACATGACTGTAATTGGCCAATGAAATTCTACTGTTGAGATGGGCAAAACAATGCATGCACACTTAAAGGAAGCATTTGAATGAGTCAAAAAAAAAAAAAAAATGAATGAACTTAGCTGTAGTCATACACAAAAGATTCAGAGATCAGTGTGGACAACTCAATGAAAAACTGATCAGTGTTCAGCAGCAGTAAAACACAGGAAGCGTTATTTTAGGACATGTAAGGAACAGAACTGGTAAATAATGAGAATATTATGCCATTAGACATCTATGGCATGTCCTGCTCCCTGAATAACATATACCGGTGGTTCTCAACCTTTTTGAACTTGAGGGACCTCTCCATATCTTTTGCGGATTGCATGGCACCAATATATAAATTAGCGTTTTGAAATTACAGTGCTTACCTCCTTACACAGGGGCTGAGCCAGGGATGGGCAATTATTTTGGCTGGAGGGCCGCTTAACCAGTTTTGCTGAGCTGTCTAAGGCTGCAAAAGTAGCCCCACCCCTTGACAGGTGCCCCCCCTCCTGGCTTTCATCTTGGTTGGGACTGGAAGTCCCACTCTTAACTCCTGACCTCTGCCACCAGAAGTCCCCATCCTTGCCCTGGAAGTACCCTGGGGTAGCAAGGGAAACCCATGGGGAGGCCTCTTCCACCCCTGCTAGGAGGAGCAGCAGCGAAGCCTACCCTGCTCCCCTCAACACCAGTTTCCCCTCCCTGCCTGCCGCCTGGAGTACTGTACAGCATGTAAAATAAAGTTACTACTCTCGAAGTCTTTTGACATCTATAGATGATTAGCGTCGATACAAGGAAGTAAGTAAATAAATACCTCCTGCTGTAACTACAACCCATTCCAGAGCCTAGGAATACCATATCTTGTATTCTAATGCAAGGAAATACCTTGACGTGACAGTTTTTCTTGTTACATATTTTTTTTAAACTACAAAGCTCCATACAAGCTCTATCCATCAGCAGTGAGATTTTCCAACAAGCTGTGCTAGTACCAGGGGTATCTGACATGACTGTAATTGGCCAATGAAATTCTACTGTTGAGATGGGCAAAACAATGCATGCACACTTAAAGGAAGCATTTGAATGAGTCAAAAAAAAAAAAAAAATGAATGAACTTAGCTGTAGTCATACACAAAAGATTCAGAGATCAGTGTGGACAACTCAATGAAAAACTGATCAGTGTTCAGCAGCAGTAAAACACAGGAAGCGTTATTTTAGGACATGTAAGGAACAGAACTGGTAAATAATGAGAATATTATGCCATTAGACATCTATGGCATGTCCTGCTCCCTGAATAACATATACCGGTGGTTCTCAACCTTTTTGAACTTGAGGGACCTCTCCATATCTTTTGCGGATTGCATGGCACCAATATATAAATTAGCGTTTTGAAATTACAGTGCTTACCTCCTTACACAGGGGCTGAGCCAGGGATGGGCAATTATTTTGGCTGGAGGGCCGCTTAACCAGTTTTGCTGAGCTGTCTAAGGCTGCAAAAGTAGCCCCACCCCTTGACAGGTGCCCCCCCTCCTGGCTTTCATCTTGGTTGGGACTGGAAGTCCCACTCTTAACTCCTGACCTCTGCCACCAGAAGTCCCCATCCTTGCCCTGGAAGTACCCTGGGGTAGCAAGGGAAACCCATGGGGAGGCCTCTTCCACCCCTGCTAGGAGGAGCAGCAGCGAAGCCTACCCTGCTCCCCTCAACACCAGTTTCCCCTCCCTGCCTGCCGCCTGGAGTACTGCAGCAGGGACAGAAGTCATCACTGGAGGCAGAGGGAGCCCAGCAACCTCCTGGGTGGCTGCAGCAGCAGCAGCCCTGCCTCGAAGCAGTGCCCACTGGCCAGGGCTGGGGCCCTCTGGCAGGGGAGGCTGGGAGCACAGAATGCACTGCTCCAGGTAGGAGCGGGTGGGACTCGGCTCCATGAGGACCACAGCAGGAGCAGGCCACCAGCCAGGCCAGATGCAATTAAATTGGTGGGTGCTCACCTGCGGGCTAGATTCAATCAAGCTGGCGAGCCAGATCTGGTCCACGGGCCATATTTTGTCCACCCCTGGGCTGAGCAGTAGGAGTGAGAGATCATCCAGGCAGGAACAAGCCCAAGCCTATCTTACCTGCATATGTACTCACACCTCATAGCACCCTTCAAAAAGATCTGGCAGCACCCCAGGGTGCCCCAGCAGCCAGGTTGAGAATCACTGTTATATGCAGTACTGGTCAAACCATTTTTAAAAAGTTACTAGAAAATAAGATTTCAAGGACAAGCAAGAAAGCAAGGAAACTAAAAAGCAAAAGACCATTAAGACAAAAGAATATTCAAGAAACGTACATGCGTATGGTTTGTACACAGACATAAATGACACTGAGATCGGGAACACGGGCAGCTATCTTGCTGCACTGTTGTTACTGTGCCTCACCAGCAGGTGGCAAGGAAGCAGGTAATAGCAAACAGCTGTCCCTAAATGGCTGCAGATGGACAAAATGTAAACTAGTAAGTTTATGTAGGTAGAGTTGTATCCCCAATCGTTTTAGGGATAACTCTTCATTGGTTTAAGCAAGGTTGCTTTGGCTTAGGGGCGTGAATCATCTACCTGCAAGTGTCTGCATATACGTAGTGCAAATTAGATCAATTTGAATGTGTTCTTTCCATGGCCTTGCTACACACTCTTGCTCATTTACAGATGTAAGGAGTGTTGGGAACTAAGAGTATACTCTAGCTAAACCTAAAGAAACTTGCTGCTTCTCTAAATTAAGTTACACTGTGGAAAATGTTACATGCTCAACCAGCTCCAGGAAGAGGGGAGCAGAAAGGAGGCATTCAGCAGCTTTTTTCCTATGCTTCTGTGAGTACTGCACAGAGGTCTACTCAGCTGGCTTCAGGCATCCAGTCCTAAGAGTTTAGGAGGGGTCAAAAGAATGAATATGTACATGGATGAGACATCTCACCTAATGTAGCTGTAGATGTTTATAGGACATGTACCTTTATGCTTCAGGAACAAAACCAACTGCTAAACAAAGAAAATGAACAAATCCCTTCTATGAGAGCCTCCTCTTGAAGCACCTAGGACCAGCTACTGCCGGAAACAGGATAGCAAAAGGAGTCAGACAACTTACTCCAATGCAATATGGCAATTCATATATTTATAAACATTTTCAACTCCCCAAAACTAACTGCAAGACCAGCATTAGGAGGGGGAAAATCCTTAGGAACACATTCATCCCCTACTATTTTAAGCAAGTCAGACAGCTTGGCAGAAAGCTGGATATAATCTGCATCTTTATCAATGAACTAAATCAGAGATATATAGCATACACTTCCATAAGCAGAGGGAATAGTTCATCAGATGCTGTGAAGGGACTACGGGAAACAGAGGTGCTAAATAGAGAGTAATGATTATAATACAAAGAGTAGGGGAGGGGGGAGGAAAAAGTTGGTGCACTGTTGAGAGAGGCAAGATGGGTAGAAGAGAGGGGAAAACAACAAAACCCTACAAATCAGTTAACCCTGTCAAGGGACACAGGACTTACAAAAGGCTAATCCAAGTAATAGGATAAGAATGCATTGTCTTAACTATGGGCTAAACTGAAACTAAATCTGTGGCTTTCTTGTTCCACAATTCCCTGTTCAAGCCTTACTCCCCTCAATGAATAAGCTCTCTAGTTATAAAAGCTTATACTATACATCTCTGATTTAGTTAGACTGTAAAGGCGCAAATCTACCCTGCCTTTTGCCTGACCTCAAACTAACATGGCTAACTACCTCTCTTTGAAAACTTTAGTCATTTCTGTCTGCTGTATCTATAAATGGCATTACTACGTGCTATGTACAGACTTTGAGAAATCATGTCACCCTTTCAGTTAGATTTTTTTTAAAAAGCTGTTGTATACAGAAAGTTAACTAAAGGCAACAGGTTTTAGACAAAAAGTAACATACATTTTCAGGCTTTTCTTCCACTGTAGAAGATATGACACACTGGGGAAAGGATTTCAGGAAGTTATCCCAGATGGATGGAATTTGATTTGGGAAGAGCTACAATCAGCTTGATTTGTAGTACAACTTAACAGATGAACGTACTTTAAAAAATAGCATTAAAATTGGAAGTAGAAGAAATTACAGAAGAGAGCATATAAAAAGAGTAATGGGGCACCACTGCTATGTCACAGTATTAAAAATAACCAAGTACTGCACAACTGAATTGCTGGGTTCAATAAGCAATGCCTTTCAAACCAGTTTGTCTGTAACAAGGTAACTTTTAAAAAGAGCATCTAGTAGATTGCAAAGTGTGAGGATGTTTTCCAGGGTTGTTGGTTGTAGCTGTGTTGGTCTAAGGCAGGGGTGGGCAAAATGTGGCCCGGGGCCGGATGCGGCCCGCCAGGTCATTCTATCCAGCCCGCAGGGCCCCTAAAAAATTTAGAAAATTAATATTAATCTGCCCTGGGCTGCCTGTCACGTGGCCCTCGATGGCTTGCCAAAACTCACCTGCCCCTGGTCTAAGGACATAAGCAGACAAGGTTCTTTGGCTAGATGTGATATCTTTTATTAGACCAACTGAATTGTTGGAAAAATTGTTCTTTGCCAGGGTTCAGGTACAAACACCCTTCTTCAGGCATGGGGAGAGTTTGGATGTGTTCTAGTTATCAGTAAACCAATCCCTACTGATTTTTTTTTTTTTGGTGAAAACTTTTTCTTTTTGCATTTTCCCCCCCACAGTTATTCAGGCACTAGATAAAGCCTTGCAGGTCACCTCTGAAGGAAGATTAGGGTGCTAAAAAGCTCCCTCTTCCTACAGGATGAAATGGGCATTCTTTAGATCCAATCTTGTTCATCCTCCTGTTTTATAACTTACTCTCTTCTTGCCTTGTAAGACGCCATGAGTTTCTGTCTGGACGGGCAGCATATAAAGTGAATGAATAAATAGGCTTTCCACAAAAATCTCTCACCTCTGCCCCACCACCCCGCAGGCCTGCCCACCTGACGCTAGGTCCCTCTATACTTCTCACCAGCCACAGCTCTCATGAAGGAACTTATGGCTGTACAAAAAAAACCACCAAACAATTTTTGGTCATTAACAGGGCTCATTGTTTTTAATTAACATCTCACTGAAGAAACAGACTACTAAAAATTAGAGAAATGTAAAAAAGGGGGGGGGGAAGGGGAGGGGAGGAGAAACGAACAAGCATTCCGGATGACAAAAGTTGGCTCAATAGAAAAATTCTATTATTGTATAAGGTCTTCCAAAGACTTAACATATCACTTTGTTACAACTGTTAAATTTTGGTGCCTATACCGCAACGACTTGTAAAATTGATGTCAGGCAGCAAGCAAGCCACTTGGAAGCAAGAAACAGAAGCACTAACTCTTCATTAGGCACTAGGTAAAAAAAATAAAAAAATGAACCTAATGGGCAGTAATCTAATCTAGTATCTTGTCTAATATTTAAGCAGCTAGCTTTAGGCAGAAGATGCCTACCAAACATGGAAAGATCCTTCTAAACTTTAAGGGTTCAAGGATCATTTATATCTTGAAGCAGTGGGTTTATAATCCTTCCTAAACTTAAATATTTACTACTCTTAACTGGCACCTTGTTACTGATCTAGTGTCCAACACATTTTTTTAACTCTGCCACACTGCTAGCCTCAGTGATATCCTCTTGCAATCAGTTTCCACTTTAACTCTGCACTGTATGAAAGAGTATCTCCTTCCCTCCCTTCTAAATAAATCACCTTTCAATTTCACTGAACACCCCCTTGCTTTGTATTGAGATAGGGTAAAATATGAATGCATGCTTCCTTTCTTTTCATTAGCAGGGATCCTGGCTTTCTCTGATAAAAAAAAAATAGTTTAAAAAAAGAAAAATATATATAGTGGCATTTCATTTTAATCACAGAAACATGTGGAGTTTGGGTTACTTTTTTTAATTTGAAAATTGGTTGGGTTTTTTGTTTTTTTTTTTTAAATCAGAGAAAACCAGGATCCCAGAACATTGGTATGGGCACTTCTGCTATGTGCCCTTTAGGATGAAAAAAAAAAGCCCCCCAAAACCTCCCGTTCCTAATTCTTTTTAATTAGAGCCTTTTCCATTCTGCTAACCCCTTGCAATTCTCAACTGGGGTGACTCGAGATCCTTTTACAATACTAGGTGTGCCACCTAATACATGTTTCACAAGATAAACCTATACATTTTCAAAGAGAATTCCATAGTGTCAAACTTTCTGACCCGTTGTGGTCGGAGTTCTTTGCAACAGAATTGCTCTGTTATTGTTCCACAGAGAAAGAAGTGTGAAAAAGCTAGGAGCTGATGTTTTCCAAGGGGAGCCTTGAGTCTAAAGACGCTGAGAACCATTTTGCTCACCACTGATAGCCTATTCATTAAAACTCCTTTTATTTCTGTTATATCCATTTTTGAAATGAAGCCTGGGATTTTCAGAAGTGCCCAATTCATATCCCATCGACTTTCAGGATTTCTTGTGTTCTTAAGTTACTTAAGTGCTTTTGAAACTCCCCTCCCCACCACCAGAATGAGACATTAATACAGAATTCCAGTAAATGAAACTTTAAATTTCTACATTTAAAAAAAAGCAGGACTGTAAATTTATATGAAAATGTTACTTCTAGTCTGGATTTTGTAGTTCCAAACAACTAGTTTTCATCATAGGAAACACAGTTGTTCCTTTTTATTTTCTGATTCATGACAATGCTGCCTCTTTCTCATGGTAAATTCTTTTTTTATAGTAGCTTCTCATGAAGAAATTCTACACAGGTTTTTAAGTGTAGAAGAATGCTACCAAACTGCTCTTTATTTTACTGATATTCAAAATCCTACTATGTTGAGATACAATTTTCCTTTGCAAAAACCTTGCTGATTTAACCCTATCTGATCAGGATCTACTTTGTCTATACAGTTTAGATAATTATTTGAATCAATTTACCAGACTGAGAAGAAAGGCTTACCAGTAGTCTAACCCTCAGCAATCCTGACAAATATTTTGTTATGATTGTAAAAATGTTATAAGGCTTATTTTTAAGCTTCAATTTCAGTAAGCTTGCCTTTTATTTTTCTGCTAGCAGTTCCTTCAAACTTTGGTGCATACAAACTTAAGAGCAAGAAGCCAATACCTTAAATCACCAAACTTTTCAAAGTTTATTTCTTGAGAGTAGAACCAAATGCAGAGGTCACTTTGCTTCTCAGAAACACTCATCTTCCTTCACTTTTTTCTTTATTCCCCAGGGATCCTTTGGACCCAGTAATGCTTCAGAATATTCTGCAGCCAGCTAACTGCAGATGTTTCCAGCACCAGGCTGCTCTATGCGCATGCTGAGGGGCAGAGTTCTACGATTTTCTGTGCCATAGGTAATATGTATGGAGCAAGCTGGCACTGAGAAGGTTGAGGAGAAGGGGAGGCAGACTACAATGGCAAGTGGTATGATCAAAAAATTTGGAAAGCATTACACTAGAACGGGGGTGGGCAAAATACGGCCCACGAGCCCATTCTATCTGGCCTGCGAGGCGCCTAAAATTTTTTGAAAATTAATATTTCTCTGTCTTTGGTTCCTATCAAAAATGACAGGAACCAGGGGCCATAGGACACAGGGGAAGCCTGGCGGGCTCCTGCAACAGCAGGGCCCACCTGGCCCTGCCCCCACAGCTGAAAGCCCCAGCAGGGGCTTCTGGCCTGGGACCGGCGCGGGAAGCTCAGGTAAGTGGGGGGAGGGCAGGGAAGGAGCTGGTGTGGAGCGCGGGGAAAAGCGGCTCCTTGCCCACCCTGTGGCCGGCGCCCTATGCTGCAGCTGCTCGCAGCCTGCATGGGGCTGCCTGTGCCTGCTCAAAATAAAATGAGGGCAGGGGGTAGATGGCAGGATGCCCTGCTTGTGCCCCTTGCCCCCCAGCCCCACTGGTCTGTGCCCCCCAGCCAAAGTCCCTGCCCCCAGCCCTGCTCATGACCCTTGCCCCCCAGCCTGGGCTCTGTAGCTGTCAGCAGCTACCCAGAACCTGGTCCAGCTGCAAACATCTGCTGCCTCTCTGCCCAGCCTCAGCCTGTGCCTGCTCAGGACAGCCCTGCATGGGCTACAAGCAGCTGCAGCAGGGAGTGCTGGCCAGGGGCAGGGGAAGGGCCACTTTTCCCCACACTCAGCACCAGCTTGTTCCCTGCCGCAGAGCAGGGGGTTGGGCTGTGCACTGCCCCCCCCGCCTGTACCACAGGGTTGGGGGGACACTGGGAGTGAGCAGGTGCACGGGGCCCACACCAGTGTCCTGGGGCCAGCACCGCTGGGACCCAGTGCAGGGCAGCAGGAGTACAGGGTCCCAGCCAGTAGGGGCTCTATGAAGCCAGGCCAGCTCCCCCCTCTCCCTGCTGGTGCTGTCCAGCCCAGCTCCAGACCCCTGCCAGCCCATGGCCCGCTCTGGGCCCCACTGGCGCTGGCCCCGAGACATTGGTCCCAAGATGGTGACCAGGGGGAGGGGCACCTGTCAAAGGGCGGGGCTACCCATGCAGCCCTTGACAGCTTGCCAAAACTAGGTAAGCAGCCCTCTGCCCGAAATAATTGCCCACCCCTGCACTAGAAGCTTTGCATATATTTGCAATAGTTAACAAATTTGCTAGTTTCTTGGCTTTTTTTGTCTAAGTATATTTCAACTCTCCACATTTCTATTAGCTTAATTAGCATTTCAAATTTTTGTTTTCTAAAGTAGTCAGGGTGTACTTCTGGCAAACATGTCAAATTACACAAGCCCTGTGCCTCTGGGTGCCACTTCTTTCTGCCTTGCGCTCCCTGCCTGATCTGCTGCTCTGCCTTCTGCCCCCTCCCCTATCTGCCACTGAGCTGCCTGCTCCCTTCCCAGTTCATCATGTGCCACACACAGGGGCCACCAGTGCCACAGGCTGACTACCCCTGTTCTAAAAGGATGTGCTTTTGGCTCAAATAACTGTCTGAACCTGCCTTTTAGACATACTGATTTACTTCCTGGTTCCTTTCCAAATTATCACCTTTGCCCTGAAGAATTAAATTTGCTTTTGAAATGGCGTCTGATTAGGCTCCTCTTTCCTTTTCTAAATCAATTTGTAGTTCATTGTTACTGACAGCCCTGAGGAAGAGGAAGTTACTGAAAACTATTTAACTTAATTGTAAGATGGTTTCTATTACTCAGCAACTCAGCTGTTGTTACTGTCTGAATTAACTAAGGCATCTACTTTGAAATAAAACAACTGGCCTCTTTGCCTGCAAATAAATTTGACTATGACAGTGGAACAAGAAGGATTAGAAGTTATGGAAAGGGAAGGTGAGGAGAAATTTAGCACTGCTCCTCTTAAATCCTGTACTTTCAAAAGTTGAACCCAGGTGCAAGGCTGTCCAGGGAGTGGCGGGGGGGGGGGGGGGGGTGCAGGCAGCAAATTGGGATGACCGCCCCACGCCCCGTGCTTTGGGGGGCCCCGCAAAGGCAGACCGGCTTAGTGTCCAGCTGCTTGACACCCTCCCTCTGGGCCCCGCACAGGCTGATTTGCCCTGGGCCCCACACCCTGCTATGGTCGTCTCTTCCTAAGCATCTAACATAACAGATTTGAATCTCATCTATGTTGCCTCGCAAAGAATGCCGAAATCTACACATTGGCTATGTTGTCTAACCCTGACTCAAAACTGTGAAGTGAAACACCCCTCTGGAGTCAGGAACAGAATCCAATATTCCTCTTTTCAATGACTGACAAATATTTATCATGCACAGCCACATATCAAGTATATGAGCTACGCCACTCATGAGAAGAATTATTCCTGTAGTTACAATTAACCCGTTATGACAAAATGTATTTGCATGAGAGTTCTACAGCTGATTCTTTTGAATAGCTCAACACATTTCAAAGGCTTGTGTTTCAAGTTGGCTACTTTGAAGGTTGAGGTTTGTTAGTAAATACGTAGCCCGTGGCTTCAAATGGCTGGTAGCATCAGCCTTTTGGGGCTTTGATATGCAGATCAGACTAAGATCAGGGCAGCCGCTCCCCACCACTGTGTACAGCAGAGTCCTCCCCTGGCCTCTCAGCCCAGCTGGGTCCTGTCCTTCCTGAGGCTGGGTTCATTCAGCCTCCCCAGCAGGGCACAGGGGCAGCACCACCAGGAGGGGAAGGGGCCCTTCCCCCCACTGGAGTCCACCTCCCAGGACTTGGGGTCTGGCTGTGGGGGAAGAGTAGCCCAGTTTCTGCAGGGCTGGAATGGTCCCATAGTCTTGCCCTGGCCCAGAAACCACCCAGCCCTGGGCTGCCAGGAAAGCTCACACCTTCCCCCTCAGCCCTACTGGGCAGGCTCAGGTAGCTGCCCCCGGGCTGGGGTTCCAGGGCATCGTGTGGAACAGCAGGGGCTGAAGGGCTCTGCACAGCCAGTAGCAGGCACTGCTAGGCCAGCCCCACCTGCTGCAACTGGCACAGACACTTTTGCACTGGGGTGGTGGTGGTGGGGGGGGGGGGGGGGCACTTTAATGAGAGTGGCTCTAATTAAAGTATCACAGCATCTCATGCATCAGAGTCCAGGGCTTAAAATGGTAGCAAGGGTGCTTGAACTAAAGCTCATTTGGTGAGCTTTAGTTCAAGCACCCTTGCCGCCATTTTCAAGCATGGGGACACTGATACACAAGACGTGGGAGGCCGCACACCAAAAAAAGAAAAAGGTTCATTTATGTCAATAGTTTAAAATTCCTTGCATTATTACTAAATATCAGTTATTGGATTGTCATCAGCTGATAGGGTTGGTTAATATTGATATCAGCCAAGAAAATCTTTATCGGTGCACTCCCAATTAAAAGAATGAATTAATGAAGAATGATTAAAACAAAGTGCTATATTGTTTATGGGGCAATTAAGAGGGGCGTGGTATTGGTATGACAATGTTCAAATACTGGAAAAAAGTAAAGCCTCAAGACAAGTTTTACAAAGGGATGTGAAAAAAAATAGGATGCCTATACATGTGCAGATAGGCTACTCTGACACCTAATTACATGGCAGCACAGACTTGATTAATTGAGTCTGCTAAAGTGTAGTAATTACTGCACTCCAGCAAACTCCACCGTCACGCGCATCAGGGTGCCCATGCTGAAAAATGGTGGTGGGGGGCACATTAACTAAAGCTCACTTGACGAGCTTTAGTTAAAGCACTCCATGGCACCATTTTTTAGCACAGGGACAATGATACGTGACACTCTGGGCACTTGAATTAGAGTGGCTTTTGGAGCCACTGTAATTAAAGCATCCCACCTCTCGAAGCATGTCTATAAACACCCATTCTTATTAGCAGCAAGTAGTCATTTTTCCCAAGTCTATGTCACGAGTTTTTCAAAACCTGACTTTTCTGAACTAAAAGGACTGAAAGAGAGCCTTTCAGAACAAATACAGTTCTGTCTTTCAAAACAAAAAAACCACAACAGATAGGTCCAAAATCTGTACTGCTACTCAGATTCTTATGAAAGAATCTGGAGTTATTCATTTTCCTGCTGGTGAGGATGGTCCTCTCCAATTTGTATCTGCTCTCAGCTGAGGAGTTCTTCTTGTGGTTCCCAAGTGATGCTCTGAAACAGGGATGGTCAAGATCCAGCTCACCAACTGATTCTACCCAGCCCACAGCTACTCCTCTGAAGGAGAATTATATCTGGTCTGCGACTGTCCTGGCTTTCAGTGCCTCTTGCTCTTCTCCCTTACCCCTGTGCTGTAGCCAGCAGACACTCCCCTCCCCAACCTGGCTTTAAGTGTACGCTCCAAGGCAGTCCAAGGCAGATGCTGAGGTCCTGGTCAGGCTTCTGCCCGCTGAGGCTGTCTGCGTGCAGCTCCGACCCTGCAGCCATTCACAGATGACAGCCCATCCCGTGGTGAGCTGGAGCTCAGGTAAGGTTCTCCCTGCTAGCATGGGGGGTGCAGGGGGAAGAGGGCTAGGAGCCACACGTTCTGTGCTCTGCCAGGCCAAGGCCTGGTAGGGGTGCAGGCATTGCTAATGAGATGCCACACTGTGTTCCTGCACACCACTTCAGGCTGAGCCACGTGGGCACAACTGGAGCAGCTGGCACAGCTCCTGCCCAACCCCGAGTTTCCAGCACACAGCTGGGTCAGGCAGGAACTGCACCACCTGCAACCACATGGCCTGAAGTGGTGCACAGGAACACAGCACAGTACTGGCCTGTCCATGACTCTAGGAGGAGGTGTTGGGGAGGGAGCCACAGCACAGCACTGGATGCCTCTCTCACTGCACCCCATCCTCTTCCCAAGTACTCATCACAGGC
>NW_005842166.1:293988-301510 GCF_000455745.1 Alligator sinensis | reverse complement strand
ATGCTGGGTTCCCCACACGCCACTGCAGGCCATGTGGGCAAAGGTGGTATGGTTTCTGCCTGGTCCAGCTGCATGCCAGGGACTCAGGGCGATGGGTATGGTGCCTGAGAGGGGGTACAGAGGGTTGGGAGCTGCAAGTTATCCAGGCCTGACCACATTGGTACCATGCTGTGTTCCCCTCTTCTCCCTGAATCTCCTTCCCTGCCCCGAGTCCCCAGCACATGGCCAAGTCAGCAGGAGCCACTCCCCATCTGTGCCCACGTGGACTGAAGCAGCACACACAGCACAGCACCAGCCTGGCCTGGCCATGTGCCAGAGACTTGGGGGTGCAGTGAGAAGGGGGGAAAACAAAAGTTAGGTTTTCCTAAAACCCAGGGGTGGGCAATTATTTGGGCCAGAGGACTACTTCGGGAATTTTGGTGAGCTGTTGCAGGGGCCAGGGAGGAAAGGGTGCCGACCCAGCCTGTGACAGCTCAGAAAAACTCCCAAAGTAAGCTCACCAAAAAAACTCCTAAAGCTCCCTCCAACTGTTGCTCTTCGTAACACAGTCTAGACACTGCTACTTCTGTGGGCTACTTAACCTACATCTTTCACATGAGACTTTGGTCTTAGATAATTTTTGTGTTTCACTCAGAGAAAAAGAAGAACAGGAAAAATGTGTGCATGTGCATACACACACTGTATCTTTGTATATCCGACAGAAAGGCAGATGTACAAAATTAGATATACAAAATTATACCTTGGTATAATACACATCTATATCTAACTATATATACAGATCCATCTATCTATAAAAATAGTAAAGTCACCTCTTGAAGGAAAGTTGAGGACCATCCCTACTCCTAACCTTGGGGCATGAGAGACCTAAGAAAATGCTGCAGTACACTACAGAGGGCCAATAATGTCACCGATAAATGCCTTGTACACATACAGTCAGAAACGCAGCCCGGCAGCTTGGAGAACAGAGTCCAGCCAGTAAGGGGGGGGGGGGTGCAGACTGAGACCCCCATGGTGAGGGAGCAAGTGGGGCAGGGGCAGGCACTGCCCAGGCAAGCCAAGCCAGGGCAGGGTGTGGGATGAAGCCACAGGTAGCTTGTCCAGGGACTGGCTCCCGCTGCTGCGCACACCCCTGGAGGGAGACATGCCCCCTGGATAAGTGCATAGGGTGAGGATGGGCTGCCTGCTGCAGGCTGGATACATGCAGCGGTGGGAGTCGCCCCCCTCCCCACCTCCTCTAGACAAATCACCCACAGCTCCGTCCCACACCCTGCCCCAGCCCCACTCCCTCCCTTACTGTGGGGACCTCAATCACCTCCCCTCCCCTCCCACGTCCCTTCCCTCCTCCATCTCCCTTCCCCCAGAGACTTACCGGCTGGATGCTGCTCTCCAAGCTGCCGGGCTCCATATCAGCAATCGGATGAGTATTGGCCAATGTGGCTGGTTAATAATCAGCCATTGGTATTGGCCAAAAAAATCATTATCGGTGCACCCCTAATCATAATATTTATTCTCTTAGAGTAAAAGTCATATGCAAAATTTAACAGCTTAGTTTCTGGCTAAAATTGGCTTTTACAAAACCATCAAGATTCCTTCAATTGTTTTTTAATTCATTGAACAAGAAAAAACACTTTCCCCCTCCAACTGTTAACAAAAAGATTGGAAACCTTTCGTCAGAAGGATAATAGCCACCAAGTTCTTTAGTTCAGATTTTTACTTACACTAGACCAAAACAAACAAAATGTAGGTTTTGCGAATTTTGCAAAAGTTGATTTGGAGCAACAGAAATCTAATACTGGTTTGAAACCCAGGGCTATGTAAGTGCAGCAGTAAAATTCTGCTATGCTATTAGTGTGACAAACAAATAGACAAGTCAGTGAGCTGCACAGCTACTTGCTCACAGAAATATACAAGCCCAAGTATTGAAACAGCAGACTACAAATTCAAAAATCAAGGGATACTTAACGAGGATTAGCAGAATCGCTAAAGTGCAGGAAGGTGATTAGCATGTCAAAGATTTAAGATCCACAATCTCATCATCCCTACACTAAGAAGCTGAAAACACTTCTACCAAACCTTATCAGCTGCCATAGATTAACAGATTTATCATAAAAGGTTATTAGAGCCACAAGCTTCATATGAATTAAGAAACTTTCAAGTCGCTTAAGTCAGATATCCTCTGATTTAACTATCTGCCCTGAACCTACATCCTTAAAATAAATGGAACTAGCATTAGTGCCCAGAGTATCTTGTAAAATAAAGCAGTTAAAGTATGCACATTCCTTTAGGAATGTATTTTCTCCCAGAATCAAACCACAGGTACAGCGCTCATATATTTTCCCACTGAAAAATAAAACTCCTCAGATTCTTTGAAAGCCAAGTCTCATCGTCAAAGATTCGGGTTTTCTGATTGCTGTGGAAACACATGGATTTTCTCCTTGAAAGGAGAAAAACGTGGGAAACCAGGGGTATCCCCCTGCAGGCTGCCACAGTTCCAGCCTGCAAGGGGCTGTGGGGAGTGGGATCTGCCTGGGCATGCATGCACATGTCCAGTAACAACACAGCCAGGTAGCGGAGGAACTGTAGGCAAGTCGGGGGGGGGGGGGGGGGGGGAAGGACACAACACAGGACTGAGGTAGTGGCAGCAGTCATGGTGAGGGAGAGTGGGGCAAGGCTGGTAGAAGTAAGGCATGTGGGGGGGCACATACCCCTCCAGATTTGTGCACCCACAGTGGGGCATGGGGCTGTGCCTCCGCCATGACAGCGCAGCTGGCACAGGACTCCCAGCAGCAGTATCACTGAGTCTTCCCACCCTGCCCCACCCCCCCATAGCAGGTCTTGCTCATTGGGGCATGGAGGCCCCCGGGGTGAGGGTGGCAGGTCAGGGAGCCTGCATCTACCACAACCCCACATGGGCTCTGCTGGGCTCCACGCTGGCCATGCTGCCTGTGGGGGCAAGCCTAGGCTCTGTCCCCACTCTGGCTGCAGCAGCCACCACCTCCCATGCACAGCAGCTGGGGCTCAGAAGCCGCTGGCCAGTTGTAACTGGCAACTGTGGAGCAGGGAGCGGGCAGGATGCAGCCACCAGGTCCTGCAGCCCTGGCAGCTGGGGGCCCCCCTTCAGCAAGGCTGAATGGGGAGCCACAGGTTGGGAGTGAGAGGCACCGGCAGGACTGGGGGGCTGTGGGACTGATGAGCAACAGCATGGGCAGGGCACCAGCCTAACAGGGCTGTTAAAAACCACAAAGCAGCAAGGGGGAGGGGGAACAGCTGCAGCTGGACCCACATCCTGGTGAGCAAGGGGGGCAGGGGGAGCTCTGATTTAATTAAAAAAAAACAAACCAAAAATCAAACACCAAAACAGGTAGGTGTTTAGAATTTATTATTATAATGGACTGAGGTGCTGGTAGGCTTCCAAAATTGGTTTTAATTATATCAATAAAACATAGTGTTCAACTAATACATATGTATATACGTATGTATACTGGTGTTTAAATTTAGTTGTAGAAAAAAAAAACCCAAAAACCAGATTTTGGGCATTTTAATTGGTGAATTTTGGTGGGCTCTTTTTTTTTTTTTTTTTTTTTAAATCAGAGAATTTGGGATTTCTAAACATAGAAAACCAGGATCCCTGTATCCGCTATGTACAATACAGACAAGTCATTGGTACAGAAGAATCTATAGACTGAATTCAGAGTAAACAGGTTTAAGTTAATAACTAGAAGCACCTAACAACAAAAAATGAGCTTCACTTACCTTTTGGAGGGTACTGAATTTCTATAATTTTATTTCTTACTCTTGTACATTAAATCTAGCATGCATCCCTGACACTTGCAGACATTCCCCAGCCCCAGCGCAAATTGTATTTAAATATTGCATTTAGTCAAGTGTCTACCAAAAAAAAAAAAAAAAAGCAAGAAATTCTTATAAACTGGATTGTACCTGCAACTTTGTCCCGAATAAGTTTTGCAGATTCAACTTCGCCAATACTGCTAAATAGACTCCGTAACTCATCCTGCGTCATGTTCTGAGGGAGGTAGTTCACAATTAAGTTTGTTCTACCAATATCATCCCTGCAATCTTCAGCCATGTGATCTTCATAACCATTAGACATTTTATGAAATATCTGAAAAAGAAAAAAATCTCAAATAAGTTCTACATCGTTGTTTTGTAACCAAACAAACTTTATCCACCCACAATGCTGATAAGTTTTATTTTTATGAAACAATTCAGTTTGTATCTATGCATTCCCTTTCTTCTTTAAGGAACAAAACACCAGTGTTTAAAAATTCCATGACATTTAATTCTCTCAAGCAGATAAAACTGCCATTTAAGAAAAAACAAACCCTGAACAATTAAAGGACCCTGCACTTAAATGGAAAGAGCTAAAACAGATTTAAAGTATATTTAAAATTACATACACAGCATATAAAAGAGAATTAAGATGCAAAGTTAAGCACTTGGATTTAGAAAATGCCAGAAGTGTAGCTGCTCCTGCAATTGCAATTCAGGCCCATGGTTAAATGCATTGGGACAGCCACATTATATATGAATTTTATGGCTATATTCCAACCTCTGCCAGCTCTCCTACACAACAATTAGGAATTTGGCTTCCCAGCAGTCCTAGGTTTCTATTTCTAGTCAAGAGGAAAACTTGTGTATGGTTAAAGAGTCAAGCCAAGCACAGACATCTGCCACATTCGTTTGTAAAGGCAGTGCAACTAGATGGTCAAGGCTTGATCTCCTATTAGAGCAATGCTTTGGACACAGGGAATTCTCAGGGTAAGAATCACTGTATTAGCTAGAAGTGGCCTTGTTCAATGCTTTATTTGAAGGCTACAATACTTTAATAATTTCCAACAACCCTGTGAAATACACAGGAACACCACAAGCCAAAGGAAGAACTGGAACTTCTGTCCTCTTGATTCTCAGCCTAGTACGGCTTCCCCATGCCAAGAGCTGCAGAAGTTCTTGCTGTACCACTTACTTGAACCCAAGATGCACACATAAGGACTTAAAAAAAAAAAGAGGGGGAATGACGCATGAATTTTCTTAATTAAGTAGATACCACTGAAAACTGGTGCGCTACCAGGAATCCATCATATCTGGCCAAACAGTTTTTTTAAGTTGTATGTCTGTTACCATATTTAGTATTAATTGAAGTTAAATAAAGAAATAAATAAATTAAATGAATTAAAGTTAATTACCACTCTCAATTTACTAAGTCACTCCTACCTTCAGTAATGAAATAAAATCTGTTACCTTCAGAGAAACTTTTAGTCACTGTATTTTAGTCCCCACATTCTCTTATAGCACCATTCATACTTGAAAAAAACCAACAACAAATAAACCAAAGAAAACCCACGTATAACATTTTAAAAGTTCCATACACTGTGTTAAAATGTAACTGGAGTTGTGGATGGAAGTATAAATAAACCACAGCATTAAACACAAGAATCCTCAGGAAAGGACAACTGAAGTTAAAGAAAAAAAATCCAAAAAACTTAAAACCCTACATTTTGGAAGGTCAAGAGATGCAGTTGCCTACTCTATTCTCACAGCATCCCATCCACAACAATGTTATGCCTATAATTTGTTAATATTGAAGATATATGATGTAAACTGCACGTGACCATGGAATCCGAGTTCTCTGACCGAGGACACTGGACAGGCAAGACAAGGGAACCCGCACACGTTACAGTCCACTAATACAACAGCAGACTAGTTTTTCAACTCATTCTCCACTGATAAGAACAGCAAAATCAACCCTACACCTCAAACTTCACACTAACTACAATGCCTTAATTCCTTAACAAATGAACACCCCCAAGGCTAGTACTAGAAGTATTAAATTATTTTATCCAGTAAGATTTTTTCCTATAATTTACCAGCATGCCCACTTCCATGTACACTACTCATTTGGGTGTCTATAGCCACAGCAATAGTCTCTGAATTGTTAATAACAGTTAGGCAATAGGGGTGCACAAGAGAGATTTTTGGGGCTGATGCCGCTTGCCTATTTTTAAGGAGGCATATAGACCGATACTGCTGCCGGGCTGCGATTTCTTATACGCAGCCCGGCAGCTTGAAGAGCAGCGTCTGGCTGGTAAGTCTGTTGGGGTGGAAGGGGAGGAGGAAGGGAACGGGTATGGGGTCAGATCAAGACACTTGAGGTGAAGGAGGGAGTGGGGCTGGAGCCACGCCTTGTCCAGGGGGGTGCAGGGCAATGGGAGCAGCTCCTGCTGCTGCATGCACCCTAGGAGAGCAGTGGCGGCAGGGGGTGGCGGCCAGCACGTGCAACATCAGATCTGCATGGGGCAGGGTGGGCTGGGGCCAGGGCTGTGTTGTGCTCTTCCCGGCAGGGGCTGGGCTGGGCTGCGCTCAGGGCGGGTGGCAGCGGCACTGGGAGGGAGAGGACATGGGCTGTAGCTGCCCTGACCCCCCTCCCCCGCCCGGCCCCAGCCCACCCCGTGCAGATTCAGGGGCACATGCCTGTAAGTGCACGCAGTAGCAGGAGCCGTCCCCATCTCCCCACGCCCCCCGACAAGCTGCGGCTGTCCCACATCCTGCCTCAGCAGGGCAGCACAGCACCTGCCCCAGCCTCACTCCCTCCCTCACCCCACGCCCCTTTCATCCCCTCTCCCCTTCCACCACAACAGACTTGCCAGCTGGATGCAGCTCTCCATGCTGCCAGGCTGCGCTCCTTGCCAACTATGTGCTGTGCTGTGGCTGTACGCATGCACAGGCCATTTATCGGCCACATCAGGCCAGTTTCCAATAGTCAACTTTCTTTATATCAGTGCTGATTTGACACAGGACCAATGTATTGGTGCATCTCTATTAGACAAGCCTACTTTTCACTAACCTTAATCCAGATTCAAGTCTCTGCTACTCCAAAATGTTTTAAGATTAATGCTTTAATGTGTCAAACCATAGAACTCGCTTCTGAAAGAGATTAGTACTATATAAATATCAAGCTAAATATAAAATTTGCTCTGACCTAGCTTTCCAGCCATACCCCCACAAAAATATGGAGATCACTACTGACACTAGGACAACGTGTTACGTTTGCTTTACTGAATCTGCAAAAAAATTCAGAAATGAGTAATAGACCCAGTCAGAGATAACCCGAGCAAGATGCAGGGCCCAGGACAAATCAGCCTGTGTGGGGCCCTGCCCCCAGACACAAGGAAGCCAGCGGTGGGATTCGGCAGAGGAGGGAGGGGTGACCGGCGAGACATGAAGCAAGCGGCAACATGGAGTTGTCACAGTCGCACCGCGGGGCCCCCCCGAAGTGCAGGGCCTGGGGCAGTCGCCCTGATTCTGCTGCCTAGGGACGGCCGGGACCCAGTAACAATATCTAGCTGTAGGGGTGCACTGATAAAGATTTTCTTGGTCGATACTGATAGCCAATTATTAACCAACCATATCAGCCAATACTGATCCAATAGCAGATTTATAGGAATACAGCCAGGCAACTTGGAGAGCAGTGTCCTGGTGGTAAGTCTGTGGTTGGGGAAGGAGC
>NW_005842166.1:292319-293978 GCF_000455745.1 Alligator sinensis | reverse complement strand
GAGATTCAAGACCCGCTATGGTGAGGGAGGGACTGCAACAGGGGCAGGCACTGTCCAACCAGGGCAGTCAATACAACCCCAGGAGCAGGATGGAGCCATGGGCAGCTCCCCACTGCTGCACACACCTCCAGGGGAGGTATGTGGGGGGTATGTGCCCCCTGGATTTGGGCACAGGGCAAAGGTGGACTGCCTGCTGTGGGTTCAGGGCCAGGGGCAGCACTGCACCAGGTTCTTCCTGGTTGTGGAAGCTTGGCTGGGCAGCAGCAGTACTGAGCAGGGTGGCCATAGCCCTCCCCACCTGCTGCCAGACAGTAAGGGGGCACGCAGCTGGCACAGGGCTCCCAAGGGAAAGGTAGCAGAGTGGAGTGCCCTAAGCAAGGGTGCTGTTTGGGGGGGGAGGGGAGGGAAGCAATAGCCACCCCAAAATTCCCCATAGTCACCCCTCGCAGCGCTGCCACAGCCCACCCTACGCAGCTGAGCCCGCCCTGTCCTGACTGCTGCCCCAGCCCAGACCCCCTCCCCCCGGGAATAGGTTGATGCAGCCCCTGGCCCCAAGCAGGAAGCCCACCCTTGCCCCACACACAAATCCAGAGGGGCAAATGCTCCGCATGCCTTCCTCTGGGGTGCGTGCAGCAGCAGAGAGCCACCACTTCCTTTACTGCCCCACCCCCCAGTGCCCTGGACAAGCCGCCTGCAGCTCCATCACACTCCCGGCCCCAGGGTCACATTCGCCAACCTGGCTGGGCAGTGACTACCCCTGCCCCACTCCCTCTTTCACTGTGGGGAACCTCCATCTGTCCCTTCCCCACTACCCCCCATACCAGCTGGACGCTGCTCTCCAAGCTGCCAGGCTGCATTCCTGACTGCATGCATGCTGCATTTATCGGTGACAGCATCAGCCAAAAAAAAAAAAAAAGCAGACTGCTGATAATGTTAGTTTTCCTGTTATCAGTGCCAATTCGATATGTGACCGATATATAATCAATGCACCTCTATCTAGATGGACTGAGGGAGTTGCAAGGACACAAACAAATTTCAGTCTGTTGGAAAAATCAGTTTACATTATTGATATCTATGCCCAAGTGTCCATAGCTTTTCATCAGGAAAAGCTAGGGAGCAGAAAAAACAAACAAACGGGAGAAGAAATAACCAAGCAAACAAACGAAAACAGAACTGCCAGGCCTGATGGGAGAAGCTTTATACAACTTGACAGTTTGGACCAAAGAAAGAATGCTACATGCAAGAAATTTAAAAAGTGGAGCATCAGGAGCATAAAAGTTTATTGCACACTGAATTCTACAACACAAGTACTGTTACACACTAGGGCTGTGTGAAGCTTCAGGTGCCAATTCAATTCGGAGGAGATTCGGCGGCTGAATCTCTGAATCAGAAGACAAATAAAATGTCCGAATCGATTTGGAAAAACTTTGGAGAGCTTTGGAAATTCAGGCAGTCCCCACTCGCTGCTACAGGGAGCCGGACCTGGACTCCATGATGATAAGTAGGGGGTGGACCTGGAGGAGGGGGAAGGGGACCATGGGGGGGACCCCCCACCAGGCCCCATTCTCTGCCTGCTCCCGCAGCCCCCCTGAGCACCCCCCGACCCCGCCCGCTCTCCCAGCCCCCCCATGGCTGGGCCCGCCCCCCCCCCCCCCCCCC
>NW_005842166.1:287862-292287 GCF_000455745.1 Alligator sinensis | reverse complement strand
ATGGCAGAGCCCCCCACACAGCGCAGGGATCGCCCCCTTGCCTGGCAGCAGCGGGTGAGTCTGGAGCTCCCCCCACCAATAAAAGAGCAGGTAGCTGGGGTGGGCAGGGTAGGGGTGGGGCCTGTCCGATTCGGAGATTCAGCCAATTCAACAGCGGCCGAATCTCCAAAATCAGACTGGGCTGAATTTATTTGGGAAAGTGATTGTAATCACTGAATCAAATCACTGTCCCCCGAATCAGCCAAATCCGAAGCAAATGCTAGCTGCTTCGAACAGGCCTATTACACACATCTGTTTTTGTCCTGAAGTCATTATACAGTATAAGACATCAAACTATGGCTTCTGTGCAATATATATCTCTTATTAAGAAAAGAAAAACAGACTCCCTGCCTTTAGGAGCTAGCATCCAGGTTACCACAAGCAAAAGTAACAAACAACTGGAGGGAAAGGGAGGGGACAGAAACAGTAACAATATACCACTAAAAAGATCAACTGTATGCCTAACTTGATTCTATAAGCCTTTTACTAAGAGTACTTAGCTTTGATAAAAAGGATACAAATAATGAAGGTATTTTAAACTTAGGAACTCAAAACACGAAAACTGTCATTACTGGCCAACTTTAAACATTCTGATTCGATGCCCATAATTAAGTGTATGGGAAGAGTGGGACTAGAACTTAATTACTACTGGGTAAAAGCATTCAACTCAAATAAAAGTCATCCTTCCTCATCTTCTACACACCTATGTTCTGCTGGGAGGAAAATATTAAGCATGCATGCAATTAAAGACTTATGAATGCATGCAAAGAACTCACTTGCGGTTAAAATAGGCAAGCCTTATTCTGCTATTTTAAGTTCTGAGTGCTCAATTTTACCACATTCATTCTTAACTAGGGCAGGAGTTTCAAACATTCAGTCCACAGTGCTTGCTCTTGGTTCTCCAAATGGATCTATGTATTGCATGTGGTACGTGCTGAATTGTCCCTGTGCACTGCACATGGGGCTAAGGCAAATGCATGCTACATGCAGCACGCGTACCAGTAACTAGGGCCCTTAAACTTCCAGACCCATGGAGAGCCCTGCGGGCCAGGTGACATGATGCTGTGGACTAGATCTGGCCCACAGGATGGATGCTGAGCACCCTTATCTTTTGTGTTCCAAATAAAGAGGCTGAGCCTTTTGCCATAAAACTGCTTAGCTATTTAGCAAACAGAAGCAGAATGCTGGAAATCAGGATTTCTAGGTTCTAATCTTAAGTCTGGCATAGGAACATGGATTTATTAGTTAGGTTTCCTAACTTTCAGTAACTTAACTGCTGTTTTTTTCAGAGATGCTTTGCATTTATTTAGTATTCATTCCTTTATAGACATCAAAGCATTTTATGGAGATGGATATGTTAAGGTAGCCCCATCTTAGAAAAAGCATACAGATTTGACATGTTCATTTTATATCTGTGGAGCTAAGTATGCTACACTTAAGTCTACCGGGTCAGAAGTATGGACCCTACTCCAGTAGTGCTTAAACTGCACCAGTACAGGCTGAGGACTGACTGGCTAAGCAGCAGCTCTGCAGAAAAGGACCTGGGGGTTACAGTGGGCAAAAGCTGAACCTGAGCCAACAGTGTGCCAAGAAGGTTAACAGCATACTGGGAGTGTTGCCAGCAGATGGAAGAAAGTGATTCTTCCCCTCTATTCAGCACTGGTGAGGCCACATCTGGAGTACTGGGTCCAGTTCTGGGGCCCCCACTACAGAAAGGATGTGCACAAATTGTAGAGAGTCCAGCAAAAGGCAATGAAAATGCTGGGGCACATGACTTATGAGGAAAGGCTGAGGGAACTGGACTTATTTAGTCTGAAGAAGAGAAGACTGAGGAGGGACTGAATAGCAATCTTCAACTACCTGAAGAGGGGCTCCAAAGAGGATGGAGCTGGGCTGTTCTCAGTGGTTGCAGATGACAAAACAAGGACCAATGGGCTCAAGCTGCAGCAAGGGAAGTTGAGGTTAGACATTAAGAAAAACTGTTTCACTAGGAGGGTAGTAAAGCACTGAAACAGGCTACCCAGAGAGACTATGAAATCTTCATCCTTCAAGGTTTTTAAGATCTGGCTAGACAAAGCCTTGGCAAGGATGATGTAGTTGAGGAATGGTCCTGGTTTGAGCAGGGGGTTGAACTAGATGATCTCCTGAAGACCCTTCCAACCCTAATTTTCTACGAATCTATGAATCTCAGTTACCTAAGAAATGCTCTAGACCCACCCTTATCTTGCCCAGTAAGTCAGACTGTGAAAAAGTTTATGACATAAGACCCATCATTGGAAAAAAAGCTACCGTTTTTAGCTTCTTTATTCATCTTTTGATGAAAAACATCCATTTTTTTGCAAACAGAGAAGTTGGAATGTTGAGTAAATTAAGACAAAGTGCAGGGTGGCTTTGATTTAAATTAAGTCAATTTAAATCACAATTTAAACTACTGGGCAGGAAACCTTGATCTAATCATTGTTTTCTACAAAGAAGTACATTCTTGTTCAATAGGCAGGCAGGCAGGCTTCTTTGGGTAGACGCGATATCTTTTATGAGACAACCGAGTAGTAAGAAAAAGTTCTTTGCAAGCTTTCAGGCACAAGCACCCTTCTTCAGGCATAGGGAGTTGATATAACCTTAATACATATTATTCACAACTCGGAGATAGATGTAGGTTTCATTTTCAGAAGGTACACATTTTAAAGCAGCGATTTATTCTGATATTTTTCAGATAAATTTTGCAGCTATATCAGAAAACTGAATTATATTTAAAATGTTTCATTTAAAACAACAAGCTTATGTATTTTGGATATTTTTTTCCAACAACAAACATATAATTATTTTAACAAAGCAAGCATATTATAGTTAAAAATGTGATGTGTTTTTAACAAAAATTAAATAGATTATTTAAGCCAGGTCAACATGAGAAACTGAAAATACTGGGTTATGCAGCAAACTCAGTCTTCACATTCCTCTCCTGTTTATTCATAGACTGGAAAAGATGAGCTTTCCTCCTTTTTCAGTTCCCAAGTGATTTCTCAATTTAGAATGAGTTAGTCCAAAGGAACAAAATATTCTTTTTATACCTGCAGAAGCTACAGCTGTTAAAAACTGGATTATCACTTCAATAGTCTCCGACAGATCCAGGTGCTTAAGCAACTTCCACCAGTTCACTGGTGTGACTTTCTTTAAAACCTCATCAGCAAAAAGATATTTCGTGAAAGGTTCACCCTTGGCCCTGAAATTTATTATAGTTGGTATTATGGAGGGATGATTGCTGGATGCCTGTCATAGCCAACTCCTCTTCTTCAGCAGTTAAGGATTGACCCTGGTACTGAGAACATTCGCAAGAAAATGAGCTGGAGATAGTGCTTGATCCATTCTTTTTTTTTTTTAATGCATGTAATTTAACTCTGTCATTGTGCATTTCTCTTTTCAAGGTCTGTCTCAGTTCCTTCTAAATTTCAACAGCATCAACAATAAAACAGCCTGCACTTGATTCAAGGCTATGGAAATAGGCTTCAAGATAATCAGCATACGTTGTTCACAAATTGTCAACAGAATAGGCCAGTTCGCAATATATTGCTCAAAACAGTCCACTACTGGGTTTCATTACCCATCTTGTGAGAGAGTTAGTTTGGTTCCTCCTGCTTTCTTCAGAGCAGCTGCTGCAAAGTGGTTGTTATGGAAGTATTTTGCAATTTCAACATTAGCCTTTATTTCTGGGGCACTAAAGACTTTGGATAAGAGGTGCATCAAGTGAGCGCTGCAGACATATATTATCAGTAGGGGTGCAGTGAAAGACTTTTTTGGGCAATACTAATGGCTGATCATTAATCAGCCATATCAGTTAATAAAGATCCGATTGCTGAGATGCATCCAGACAGCTTGGAGAGCAGCGTCCGCCCAGTAAATCTGGAGGGAAGAGGTGGAGGGGGGCGACAATCAAAGACCCCAGTGAGGGAGGGAGTGGGGCACAGGCTGCCCAGCTGGGGTGGTGCAGGGTATAGGATGGAGGTGTGGGTGGCTTGTCCGGGGGGGCGCAGGGACATGGGGGCAGCTCCTGCCACTGCATATCCCCCCCCCCCCCCCCCCCGCCGAGGGAGGCATGGTGGGACATGTGCCCCCCAGATTTGTACATGAAGCGAGGGTGGGCTGCCCGTTGTGGGCTAGGGCCAGGGGCCTCTTCCTGGTGCGGGGGGAGGGACACCAATTCCTGCCGGGAAAAGGCAGCACAGCTCCTGGCACCGAGCCCACAGCAGGCAACCCGCCCTCGTCCCATGAACAAATCCGGGGGAACCATGCCTCTCCCAGGGGGGTGTGCAGTGCAGCACGCAGCAGGAGCCCCCCCACCCCCGACAAACTGTCTATCGCTCCATCCCATCCCGCCACCCACCGAGGCTG
>NW_005842166.1:275263-287799 GCF_000455745.1 Alligator sinensis | reverse complement strand
CCCACTTCTCTTGGAAGTTGGTTCCAGTTCCTAGCCACCCTGACAGTGAAGTAGCGCCTCCTGATGTCTAGTTTAGTCTGACTCTACCCTCTGCCAGCTTGTGGCTGTTATTCCTAGTCATTCCTGGTAGTGCTCGGGGGAACAGGAACTCTCCCAATGCCTGCTGGTCCCCTCTGACTAGTTTGTAAACGGCCACTAGATCCCCCATCAGCCTTCTCTTGTGGAGGCTGAACAGGTTCAGGTCCTGTAGCCTCTCCTCGTAGGGCCTGCCCTGCTGCCCCCTGATCACGCGAGTGGCCCTCCTCTGGACCCTCTCAATGCTGTCCACATCCCTCCTGAAGTGCGATGCCCAGAACTGGATGCAGTACTCCAACTGCAGCCTGACCAGTGTCGCATAGAGGGGGAGGATCACCTCCTTGGACCTGCTTGAGATGCATCTGTGGATGCATGACAAGGTGTGATTAGCCTTACTGACTGCATCCTCACATTGGCAGCCCATGGTCATCTTGGAATCAATAATGACTCCAAGATCCTTTTCTGCCTCTGCACTGATGAGAAGGGAGTTCCCCAGCCTGTAGGTATGCTGCTGGTTCTTCCCCCCAGGTGCAGCACCTTGCACTTGTCAGTGTTGAAACCCATCCTGTTCTCATCTGCCCACCCCTGTAACGTGTTCAGTCCAATTGTAGCCTATTCCTCTCTTCTAGCATGCCCACTTCCCCCCACATCTTAGTGTCATCTGCAAATTTGAACAGGGTGCTTTTTACCCCCTCGTCCAAGTCACTGATGAAGATGTTGAATAGTGCAGGCCCGAGGACTGAGCCCTGGGGGACCCCACTGCCCACATCCCTCCAGGCTGAATAAGAACTGTCCACCACCACTCTGGGTGCGGCCCTCCAGCCAGTTAGCGACCCATTTGACTGTGTAGGTGTCGACGCCACAGTCCCCTAGCTTTTTTAATGAGAATGGGGTGAGAGAAAGTGTTGAAGTCCTTCCTAAAGTCCAGAAAGACTACGTCCACTGCTACCTCTGCATCTAAGGATTTTGTAACCAGGTCATAGAAGGCCACCAGGTTGGTCTGACAGGACCTGCCTCTAATGAACCCGTGTTGGTTGCCCCTAAACAATCTCCCCTGCTGGCCCCTCATGGACATGTGCCAGGATAATTCTCTCAAAAAGCTTAATCTGCCCCTCCTATTTTCACTCTTAAGTGAAATCAGGTATCAATTTAAAATGAGCATTATAGCGAAATAGCGCTAAGTAAAACAGCCTTAAGCAGGGGTTGCCTGTAGTGCTTCACAGTTTGTATATATTAGTCCATACAGACATGCAAGTTTATATGCAAGTGTGATGTTCCACTGTGGTTAATGTGTTAAATATACTTGCAACCAATGATCTTAATTTAAATTATATACCCCTTAGGACAGCACCCAAGCAAAATGGTCTCAAACAGAATTCCGGCCTAATGAGGCACTACTTTAATAGGTTGCTTGAGATTATTCTCAACTGAACATCAACTTAACTCCCCCAAAGCAGCTGTTTGGGAAAAACAGAGGATTACCCTCTAAAACTCAATTAGTCACAGCACAGGCAGTAAAAGGATCCCTAAACAGAACCCAAAATGTCTAAATGAAAAAAAAAAAAGAACTTCCTGGTACAAAAACTTTTAAGATGGGAAGATTATGGCCTGTCTTGCCTTGAAGTCTCAAAATACCAAAAGTGAGGTGGCAGAATCCTCTTGGAGGCCGAATAAAAATAATGTTTAAGAGAGCATCTTTTAGCCATTTTGCAAATGCCTATGATGAAAACATACAAAATAGACTATGGAAGCAGCTCAGTCTTCAACAGTACAAGCTTTGGCATAACCTTTTCGTTTTCTTGGCCATCCTAAAATTAAAGCATCTCAGATGAATGTGCAAAATTTACCTTTTCATTGTAACATCTGGTCCGTAGCATATTCGGTCCTTACTAACTGAAGATACTACTAGCAAGGAAAAAACACCTATGTAAAGTCAAGAACAGAGATATTCAAAAGAACATTTTATTAGCTTTGCCATGAACATAACAATATCTCCAAGTATCCCAAGAAGAGTCAGACACTGATATTATTTTGTCTAGTTCACACCAACCCAAAATAGCTGCAAAAGGTAGGTTAGCTAGATGCAGTTAGTCTTTAGACTCAGACAAAGATGGCAATTAAGTAGTTTTCTGTAGGCTAAATTAAAACATTAAATCCTATCAACCTAGAAGTCGGTTCTTCCACTAGATTTTTCTCCAAGGTAACAGAATAAACAAGAGTTGACTGATCCTAAATTTCCACCATGTAAACAGACAAGTTGGCAAAGAAAAGAGTTCCAGGACAAGATCAATGGGGTATCCTAGTTCTGAAATCACGCATCCTGAGAAAAGCTAACTCTCCTCAAGTGATTTGTAAAGGAGTTACTGACCATTAGCAGGCAAGGTTCTTTGAGTAGATGCGATATCTTTTATTAGACCAGCTGAGTAGTTGGAAAAACTAAACTATTAGCATTATGACCATTAGCACTATGACCATTAGCATGTGTTTTTAGAGTTCTACCTCTGCATATGCATGCTGGTGAAGTGTCGATCCACAACTTCCTAATTCCTTTCTACTGCATTTGGCTTCAGGCAGAAGAATCCCAGGTCCTAGGGGTATTGTTTGTTTCAGACCTGTAGCTTCTTTTTCTTCTGGTAAAATAGGCTCAATGGTTTCATTTGACAGTAGCCCTTGCTAACAAGTAAGCCAAGAGTACTCAAGAGTGAGATGCCACAGTGGGACGGAAAGCTCCTTTGAAGACTTAGCCTTGAAGCCTTACGCAAACACCATATAGATAATCAAAGTCCAGAGAGCATGACAGTTGTTTGTAACAATTCATTGGAAGTTATTTGTAACAATATATTTGTAACAGTCCATTCATATTTTGCCTCAACAGTACCAAAATCTGTTGCAGCTAAGTGCCTGGTGCAGGGATACCGAGGTTCATCTGAAACCAAATCCTTCCAAACAAAACCTGGTATCACTAGTTAGTCAGCTAGGGTCCAAGGATCCCAACAAGATCAGCATCCAAAAGTTTCTTAAGCATCCAAGATACCACTGTGCTACTGGAAAAGGTACTTCAGTCATACTGATAGATTTATAATCTCAGGCCATCTACAATCAAAACTTGACTCTCAAGAGTTACTGCAAAACAGGATTCTTCCCCAAGCAGTCCCTTGTCCTGACATTACTCTCTAAACAACTCAAAATCCACAAGGCATCACCCTCATGACTTTATCAAACTACCTTTACTTAAGCACCTGGAATTGCCTAGAGAGTGGAGAGTCCTGTAGTATTGAAAATATTATGCTAAGCAATATTAGACCCCTCAACATAACAGCACTATGAGCAAAGCCAACATTTCCTTCCTTTAGATTCCTGGCCTCGCTACCAAAAGAACCCAACTGCACCACGGATCACCAATGAGTTAAATGCCCTGGCTTGCATGGCAGTCCCCCAAATGTATCAATAGTGATTAGGCTAGAATGAGTAGAGCAGGATTCACAAAACCTAGGGCAACAACCCAGAACTTGGGAACCACCTAGAGCCTGTACTTTTGACAACATGATGAAAAGCTACCTACTCTTTGCATCTCAACCTCTCTAACGAGATTCTCTCATTCAGCCAGAGCACAGCTTACTACCAGCTACAACATATAGAGAGAGATCAACAAGTGCTTGAAGCAGCAACGGCTGGCAAAGCCCTTTAAACAACGTCACTTCATTAGCTATAAAAATACTGGTCGGCTCATAAAGTTCCTGCACTGGAACAAGTGGTGCTGGCATCAAATTCTGTTGATGAGTGGTCTTGACCAACTCAGCAAGTGCCCAAGGGATTTAATCTACGGACCAGATAACCTCAGGAGTCCTCCTCAGGAAGACTTCTTCAGCAATCTGAAAAGAAGACCTCTCGTTTCTTCAGCTTGTGCGTAACATTACCCATGCAATCCATGGTTGAAATGAGAGACAGATTTGGCTCGGTCTTGGACTCTGTTCTACCACACAAGTTTTGAAGCTGCCAAGGAAGTGCTGCTCTTTCTTGGAAGTGAAACACAAACAACAACAGAGGGATACTACCGCATCAAGGAATGTTGAATAAAACCCATATACTTAGCTATCAAATAGATGCAGAGCCACTGAGGCCCTCAGGCTTCAATCTTTGTTAAGAACAATGCCACAACAGCATCAGACATAGCAAAGGAAACAGACACCTCACATTGTGGAGATAAGAGGTCCACAACCAGAGGCAGCTGACAGATGACAAAAAAAAACACCTAAGGCAAACCCCAGGTTTCAAACTAACAGGTTTAAATGAGGCAGTAGTCCTATGAAAAGAATGTAATCTTGTACTTCAATACTATTTCAGAACATATGCTTAAATTGGGAGAATTAAGCATAGAGGCTAACCATACAAACCATGTTTACTAATTTTGCAATGCTAATTATGAATCCTTAAGAGTCTTAAAAAATAAACAAAGCAGCACAGCTAACATCAAAGCTGGAGTAAAATTTTTGCTGGGAGGTGGAAAAAAAAATTCTTGATTTCTTTGGCAGGTGGTTCCTGAGTGGTTGTTTTTTTTTTTTTTGTCAACTTAGTATGGGGTTTTCTGATCTGGGTTTTGTCATCGTCTTGCAATGTGGTTTGAGAACAGAGCTGGTGCGACTCAATAACTGGTAAAGAGGGATGCTCTTGTTGGGAACAATACTAGGCCAGCTAGGGCCCTGGCAAATTAAGGAGGCAATGACATCAGGATCCACAGACAGACTACCTATCAGAAAATTGACAGGAACAAGAAGTTTCCTCCATGTTTCAGTGGCTCTTCTTATTAAAAAATAATTTACCCAAGTTATCAGTGGGACAAGGGATAGAAGAAAAAAAGAGTAGCTGGTAGGGATGCACAGACAGAGATTTTTGGGGCCGACATCAATAGCCGATTTTTAAGGAGGCATATTGGCCGATGCCAATCCGATTTCTGATACGCAATCTGGCAGCTTGAATAGCAGTGTCTGGCTGGTAAGTCTGTTGTGGTGGAAGGGGAGAGAACGGGCAGGTGGGGGCAGATCAAGGCCCCTGCAGTGAAGGAGAAGTAGGGCTGGGGCGTGGGACAGAGCAGTGGCTCATTCAGGGGGGTAGCTCCTGCTGCTGCACGCACCCTGGGAGGGCACGGGGCAGGGGGACGTGTGCACCCCCGGATCTGCGTGGGGTGAGGGTGGGGTGCAGCTGTGGGCTGGAGCAGCACTGGGCTCTTCCTAGCAGGGGCTGGGCCGGGCAGCAGCACTGGGGAGCTATGGAGGGGAGGGGGGGACTGCAGTCACCCCAAAATTCAGCATAGCCCACCCCCCCCATAACCACCCTCCCAGCGCCACCACTGCCGCTCACCCCAAGCGTAGGCTGGGCCCAACCCCCCTTCTCTATGCACCGCGAAGTCGGCCCCAGCCTGCAGCCGCAGCCCAGCCTGCCCTGCGCAGATCTGGGGGCACACACCCCCCACTCCCTGGGGTGTGCACAGCGGCGGGAGCCACCCCCCATGCTGCACCGTGGCTGTGTCTCATGCCTGCCCCACCCCGCTGGGCAGCACCAGCCCGAGCCCCACTCCCTCCCTTACCGCAGGGGCCTCCATTTGTCCCCCACACCCCTTCCCTTCCACCACAACAGACTTACCAGCTGCATGCAGCTCTCCAAGCTGCCAGGCTGTGCTCCTTGCCACCTATGTGCTGCGGCCGCATGCATGCATGAGCATTTATCAGCCAAATTATTGGCCACATCAGGCCAATTTCCAATACAGTTAATTATTTTATATCAGTGCTGATCCAGTATCGGACCAATGTATTGGTGTACCTCTAGTGGTTGGTTGTTCTTACAAACCACAAGCAGCAATACTGCAGTGGCTGGAAGATGTTCTACTGCCAAAGCCATCACTACTACAAGTTCTTCTTGTGTGGACTCTGCCTAAATGAGACTTCTGACCTCAGATCCCTCAACTCATGTTCTGGTCTTGCTTTGCAGGGAATATAACCTTCACATCCCTGCCAAATACAGCAAGGTGAAGGACTGCATCTTGTGCATTAGGTAGTTATTGATGGATTCCCTCTGGAAATGTGTAGGTAAGAAACAGCTGGCCAGACTGCAAAGTACAGCAGAATCCAGATAATCTATCTCCAGGTGATTTGCAACCCACTTAGTGTATTTACTCAGGTACCACCTACATCCAAGACAAGACGCACCTTATTTTCAGAAGGTAAAATGAAGAAAAGATTTTTCTTGACATCAGTGAAGACACCAGTAGGTCTAGTGGGGGCAGGGACCTATGATCTGTGGCTGCTCCATTAAAGCTTTTGCTACAGGCTATGGACAATTCCTCCCCCAGCAGCAGTGTAACTTGCAGGTGTCCCTTCAGCACGTGGAGGGGTAATTTTCTGCTACCAAAGTGAACAACAGGTGCAAGCCCTGGCATCATAGGAGGAGCAGCCAAGCTCCTAGGAGCTTGGGATGATTAAGTCCACCAGGTTTAAGAGGAAACAAAAGATGGTGATCAGCAGCTTTTCTGTGGAGCATGGGGGCATCCATCTGCCACCCTGGTTCTTCGTCACAGGAGGTCTAGGTCCTGTTAGAATCTGGTCAGATATTACAGAAATATTGCAGAAAGGTTGCTGAGACTCATCCCATCCTCTCACTGCCTCATGTAGCATATCTACATGGTTTTTAAAAACGCTGCCAGGCATGATCCTGAGCAGACCAAAAGTGAGTAGGGGATTGTGCGAGAGACTGAAAAATGCAGGGGCACAGTTATCTGCAGGGACAAGCATGGTATGATGTTCCAGCAAAAACACTAATGCTAACCTTGGCCATGCTAAAGAGTCTAGGCCAAGCCATAGAAGGGTGGCTAAAGCAGAGACCCCAAAGTCTATTTCTAAATGACTGCAGATTAGACTAGTTGTAATGTATGTAAAAGTTCAATCAGCAAAGCAGTTAACATGCCCATCTAAACTAGTACAAATATCAATTTAAAAACAGAGTAAGTCCAATGCGGTATATTAAACAAAAAACCTCTAAGATAAATATGCCAAACACTATAATTTAAGTTTAAGAATGTTAGTGATTAATGTAACCAAATATCAGATGTAAGTTTGCTCCAATAGATTATTTTTGTTAAATTTCTTACATAAGTTGTAAAAACAAAAGCAGCTTTGTCAGTGAAAACCATCACACATGGAAAAAGAAAGCAAGGCAGTGGCAGGTGACATTCCAAAACTGAGAAGGAAGGAGATAAGAAATCTTTCCTACCAAAAATTGTAATTTTCAGGACATAAATTCTAGCTGATTGGTGCCCTTCTAAGGCCATTTAAAAACTGATTCTCTCCACTTTCCCCCAGTCTTGATGAAACAAGGAAATTTAAATAAGCTACAGTACAAGTATCAGAGTAAGCCATGCATGAATATGGGGTACAGACTGAAGGGAAAATTGTAGAACTAGTGAAACCAAGTCGACTTGCTGACAGTCTGCGCGTCATCCGTCTTCCCTCGCAAGTATCCCCAAGTCAGTATAGGTGCACTGTCAACAGGCAGCCAGACAGAGATTGGGGTAAAGGTTCATTCTTGGTTTTGGGGGTGTAAACAATAAATGGTTAGGCTTTAGACCCATCTCTTTGCTCTTTTAACAGGAGCCAACCTACCAGACAGCTATGATCTAAGTAACGAGGTCCACCTGAACAGATACAAAATCCAGACAAGACAGGAGAAGAGCACCTTTACTCAGGTAACGATCTAGTGAGGTTTAAACAAAATTCAATGAGGAGTGGAGACAAAGGCCCACAACAAGGAAAGAGCAAGGCAACATGGAAAAAATCCAAAGAAGAGAGACAGATTGTACAAGAAAGGTTGTACAAGAAAAATGATCAGGGTAATAGCTACTCATCTAGGATACTGATACACTAATGCCACAAGTATAGGGAACACATGGCTGAAGTATAGACATGACTATATTATAGTCTGTTTAGGAAGGACAGGCAGGGGAAAGAGAGGCACTACCTTGTATACTGACAATATACACATTTGCTCTGAAAGCCAGAACTTAAATAACAAGTAAGGGCCAACATAAAATTTGTCAAAAACAATTATGTCTAACAAACCCAATTCCTTCTATAAAAGGTAACAGGTTTGAAATGGGGACAAAGCATAAGTGATAAATGTTGACTTCAGTGTCAAAAATTGTACTCCAAGTAAGCTAAGAAAATATGGTTTAAGTCAGTGGTGGTCAGCCTTTTAGAGTCAAGGGCAGGTCCACAGGCCAGACTGGGCCCTGCAACTCTGGATCGAGACTCCACACCACCTCCAGCTGGCCCCTATGCACCTTGGGACACCTCTACCCACCGATCTGGTGTGCTATCTAGCTCATGGAGCAACCCATGGGTCCAGAAATTTGGCAGCAAGGGAGCAGCAATTGCTGCCACCACTCACCTGTTAGCAAAATTTTGGACCTGTTGGTACCCTTGCAGGCTAGAAGGCATAGCTCTGCAGGCCAGATCTAGCCCACAAAAAAGACTGCTATTAAAAAAAAAAGAATGGCTATCAGTCGCTCTCTGTGCCCAAAGAGGACTGGACAGGAAGTCCTGGATTTAAATTGCAACGGGGGAAATTAAAATTAGCAATTAAGAAGGGAGAGGGTATTAATCACTGGAACAGATTACCTAGAAAGACTGTAAAAACTTTCAACAGCAATTCTAAGCATTTCCTTAACCTGTCTTTGTTGTGGATGCTTCAGACAAAAATGATACTGGTTTAAGCAGGGGGCTGGACTAGATAACCCCATTAGACCTCTTCCAGTCCCAAATTAAAACTAAATATCACAGCTATAAGGGTTACACCATCAAGTTTAAGTCACATCTCTCTCATGATCTCTAAATATTAAACACCCCCTGGGGTAGGGAGCACGAAGTAAAATAAGGAGTAATATTTCAACACTGTTTTCTTTTGCCATATTTTGTATACTGAAGTACATGCCTGATCAACTAACTTCACATATGGTGGTTCTTCCCTTGCTGAGGAAAGCCTGCAGAACTTATCCCAACAACTCACTATTATAAGAGTGCTACAGATAAAGGTGGGAGACCCTCTCAATAAAAACAGAAAAACAGAGTTGCTTTTGTAGCCCAAACACCTAAGGTCTCAGATCATGACAAGAAAAGCACGGCCAGAATCTCATCTCCACTACATCAAAACTTATGAGACTTTCCTGAGATACAAGAGCTAGAGAAAGTGCAAAGCCCAACAAGTGCTATCGCCCCAAACATCCCCCCCCTTTTCACCACAAACCCAGCACCAGAGCTTCATGTTGTGCCAAGCTTCTATAAATTGCAGCAAAAACCAGCATCTGTCTAAGGCCCCGAAAACACACTGTATTTCATTCTTCTCCAGGCACAAGTTCTCCCTTGCATACACTCTCCATCATGTTTTCAGGCTCTCCCATCCCTACTTTCCCCCTGGCATTCCAGGAATGCTGACTGAGACCTAAAAATGAATGGAAAGTAATTTAGACAGAAATCATTTACAGTATCATTAATTCCAAAGCTGCTTTTTTTTTTTTTTTTTTTTTAACTAACAAGATTGTGAGCAAGAGAAAACTTCAAACTAGCACATCCACTCACACATTTTTTAAAAAGTGAGAAAATGACCTTTGGGATCTTTGTTTAAGGCTCATACATCCCATTATCTGCTCTCACTCAGTCTCCACAAAATGCACCTCAAGTACTCACAATATATGCACCATATTTGTTTGGCCTCAAAACATCAAAACCCCCAGAAGAGGCGACTACTGGCAAAAGTAGGTTCGGCATATCAATGAACTCTAGTCTCAGGTACTCGACTTCCACCATTTCAGTGGTCTAAGTAGTAGATGTTTGCTGGCAAAATCTTACTATACTTCTATTTTAGTTTAAATTAGTAAAATAAGTTTATGCTTTTGTGTATATATGACACAATTTTAAAGAAAGACATTTAAAGTATCATTTTTATACACTCAGCTTTATTTTTCTACCATGTAAATGCTCATACCACCCCCTCCAGAAAGGTTACAAGAAGGCTGAAACCTCTATCAGTTTCCGGGTCTGACATGTAAGCTTTAGCTTAGCAAACAAAGATAACTGCCCTGGAGAATGTTTTTCTTAATTTTGCCAGCAGTGAGACAAATTACAACCAGTTCATTCAGAGTGGAATTAACAACACTAAGGGCCAGGACAAGGGACAGAATGGAAGCTACCATAAATGCCATCCTTACCTCTCCAAAGCTGTTTCAACAGATGAAAGGTCACGGCACTCTCCCCAAATCCCCTCTGAGTAACAGGAGTACATGGGACCAGCTTGGAATTCTGCAATCATGGTCTAAGCCAAAGGTATCAAACTGGTTTGGTTCCCTGGGCCAGATGTGGACCATGGGGTCCTCAGACCCACCTCTGGCAAGAACTGTAATTCCCAGCTCTACATAGCCAAGAATTGGTTGTTGTCTACACTCTCATTTCAGTAGATCAAGTGCTGTTGATCGGATTTGTAATGTACAGGGAAGGTGAGAGCAAGCAAAAGCAGAACAGAATGGAGATGCCAGCTTGTTCAGTCTCTAGAAGATGGCCTGTTAACCACCAGACTGAGTAGAGAGTGGAGCTTCCTAACCCTCTCCTCAGAAGACCAAGAGAAGAAAGGAATTGTAACTTAACCCATTCTCCTTTTATAAAACAAGGAGGGACCAGAGTCAGTGAACATTATCACAGTTCTAACTTTTACGGTATACCTGAAACAAGTTAAAGGCAATAACTTTATTAATAGGTTTTGTACACATCAGTTAAATCCAATGATACAACTCTCCCCACATGTACATACATGAGTGGCACCAACACCCTGGTGCTTCTACATACTAAGGTCATGCACCCCTAAGTTCCAAGACACAGGAGAGCTACCCAACTTAAATTTCAGAAAGGAAAAATTTAAGAATTTATCTTATCCTGGAATTCCATATGCCAGTAGATTGAAACCCTCAAAGTTAGAGGGAAACTCAGAATGACTTCTATTTTTACAATTTATCTACACTACAAAATGTACATAAACAGCTGTTTCAGAATACCTACTTTGGGACATTTCCAAGCATAAACAAGCTGTAAAAGTTTTCTATAACTACCAAATAGTCTGAGCCTCAGAGACAATAAAGGTCTCTCAAAACTAAATGTTTGATACAACCTTCATTTCAGTCCTACTAACGTGTTATAAGATAGCTCTACCCCAGAAGGCCTTGCACCTGAAATCAGATAGCTACGTAAAAACCATCACCCCTGCAGAAAAAAGAGGGCACAGGCTGGTGAACTTGCTTTCAAGGGACAGGCTTTAAAGAAAAGGGGCATGGTTCTATAGATGAAGGCAAGGTGGTCAGTTTAGCTGCAGAAAGTAAAAGTAACAGAAGGTATAAAAATTCAAAATGAGGGGAGGGGAGAAAAACAAAGCCCCAAAGGAATAAGGCAAGAAGATGGGAAACAAAGTAGATTTAATGTAGCGATGGAAGAGGAAAGGTTGCACAGAGATTTCAATGATGATTATGTGCTTAATTCAAGCATTTTATGAGCACGGAGACAGGAAACCACAGATCACACTCAGAATATAGTTACAGAAAAGGCAAACATATGCAGCAGTAACTAGTGCAGTTGGTGAGAGAAGAGAGGAAAGAACAGGCAACTAAACAAGCTGCTACCACAGGTAAAGGTGAGACGTGACCAAGGTAAGGACAAACCAATAATACAGGCTAAGCTTAAGTTAAAAAAGAAACAACAAGGTCTTGCCAAAAAAAGCAAAAGAGGGTCAGAGGAGTACAGTAAAAGGTCACGCAAAGAACACAATAAAAGTATAACTGTTGGTGCACATAGAAAGGATTATATTTTGAACAGACTGCTGCCGCCATCCTCACACATGGAACGCAGGGCATATGGACAGATAGCACCAACACTCGAAGTAATTCAGTTTTAGAGAAACAGCTTGAAATGGCAGTGGGACACCCCAAAACAAAACACTAGAGACAACCAGGCTAGACAGGGAAATGCCACAGCCACGGCAAGCGTGGTCAGAGAAGCTAGAAGTCGTCAAAACCGGAGCGGGCGGAAAGGTGAGAGCGGGCGGCGAGGATGAAGCCGTTTGAAGTCAAAATCAACTCTGCCTAGAAAATCGGAAGCCACCACCCATTAGGGCAGGTAGATGGAAGAGGAGGAGGAGGGGTGACAAGCCCCAGCACAACCAGTGACCGCCTGTGCCAGCAGCAGCAACACCCGGGAGAACAGGCCGTGCTCGAGTCCGCCAGTGATGCTTTCCTCTGCTCTGCTCTGCCGTTTGTTTCTCTCCATTGCGATCCGCGGGGCCTACACGGACATCCCGCCTCCTCCCGCACACGTGCCTCCCCGCCGGTGCCCGGCCCCCCGGCCTCGCACGAGGGAGCCGCGCGCCACGCTCGCCCG
>NW_005842166.1:271410-274733 GCF_000455745.1 Alligator sinensis | reverse complement strand
GCTTCCTCGCTGGGCCCGGCCGCATCGTTCCCTGGGCTGCGTCCAGCGCCCCCGCCGGCCTCGCGGGGCACCAGCGCGCCCGGGAACCCCTGGTGTCAGCGCTCCGTGGGGGCTGGACGAGGCACCTCTTCCTTGTCCACCTCGTGAGGCAAAGTGCGAGGTGGAGCCGGCGGAACGGCCTTGCAGGCGCCAGGGTTTCTTTTCTGCGGGGCTGGGGTTGGCATCGCGGGAGGATTGCCCGCAGGGAGAAGGCAGGATTCACGCGTTGTAGTGGTGACGAGCAGCAAGGCCCAGCTTGGGAGTGGTAGTTGGCACCACTCACACTTGTTGGCCCTTCCTCTCTGCCAAACAAAAGGACATTTTTGGCCGGAGATAATCCATGGGCGCCCCCAAACAATCCATTTTTCATAGGGGCGGGTGAGTAAAATCCCTTCCTTGTCCCTTCCCGTCAAGCATTCAATCCCACTTCCATCTGCAGGGATGGAACGAAACGCCCCTCGCTCTCCGTGGCTGCTATTTTCAGCACAATAAGGCAGTACGGGTTGAAATCCAGAAAGGAAAATGACAGGAAACGCTCTTCCTTGACATAAGGAAATGGACAGGATAAAACTCAAGATACAGGACATCAGAAAATGATTTTTTCTTCAATGTGAGATTTTTTATAGTAAATGTTACGCAAGCTCAAATGTATGATTCTGTATTTAATAATAACATATGTCGCAGCTGTAAATGTGAGCTAACGCTTTTTGGTGGAATGCAGGTAAATTTGGATCTGCCAAAGGTATACAATTGAGGTGATATGATCACACATACGGATGTGTTTGCTGTCATCCATCCCTGTATCTGTATGTGGACTGCCCGTAAATTGTCATTATTTTGGAATACATGAAAAATCAGAAACTGAAAATGCAAATAATTTTCTTCAAGCCATCTTGAGTTTTAATAGATTTCAACTTTATTAATGCCAATGGTTTTGTTTGGCACTTCTGGACTCATGAATACTTAGTTTGCTGGTTGCCCAGTGAATCCTATTCAACTATTCATGTTCTAATGGCCCGTAAATTTGGGGCTATTCTAATTTCCAGTTTGCGGACGTGACACTGGCATTTGGAGCAGCCCCATCTCTGTCACAGGCTGGGGGACACTAACCATTAGGGGAGGGAGGCCATGACATTACATTAGCCTGAGTCTTCCTCCTCACGGTTACCTTGGGAAGGCTCCACATGATGTACATTTCAAACCTGGCTGATCCTGATATATCATAGAGGCTTTGTGAAAATACTGAAGATATTTGGACACCTGCCATCGCCTGAATTTGCAGTTTGCCAGCTATCATGTTACAGTTTTCTCACTCATATGATGGCAGCCTTCTGTTATCACCAGTCTTGGGTTTTCTCAAATAATACTGAGTTTAATCCTCACAACTGTCTCTAGAAAGGTCACGGGTGTCTTAAAACCCTTTCAGTCTCCAAAACCCTCTGAGCCCTTGAAGTCCAAACTTCAGCTCAGAGTGAGGCCATACTGAGTCTTTGTCCTGTTTTACCACGTGACATTTTTATGCCATGGCATCACTTCATAACACAAGCATATATTCAGTTTCAGTGCAAGAAAAACGTTGTTGTGTAAAGTTGTGATGATTTGAAGCAGCAGCACTTTTGATTTATGCTTTTTTTAAAGTGTGGTGTTATATTACTGCAGTGTCTTAGATCTGTCATGATGTTTTGATTCAACATACTGACACATCTGTGTAGTGCTTTCATGTTGCATTATGATATGGAATCAAAAAATGTGATGCTCATTGGCACAGTGCTATCATGATGATGCAGTGTGGTGACATTTAGCACATCATAAAACACATTGAGTCTAGTATGTTGGCATATGGAGCATGAATTATTTTTGGTGCAATTAAATCATATTGTATTGATATTTTAAGAAAATTGAGAACATGACTGCTCTCTATAAATACATTATAGGAGAATTTAGGAAGGGAAGGGAGCTGTTTAAAGTAATGGACAAGGTTGGCATAATAACAATTGGGGACAATGTGGCTTGAATAAATTTAGGCTGGAAATTAGAAGACTTATAAGCATCAGAGGAGTGAGATTCTAGAAGAGCCTTCCAATATGAGTAGTGGAGGCAAAATACCTAACTAGTTTTAAAATGGAGCTTAATGAATGTTGTTGGCAATCCCTTGATTTGAGGATGATCTTTACCACATCTTATTGATGGATCTTGAGTTGACTTAAGTGTCCGATCCTTGAGCCACAGATCCGCCCACAGAAGTTGCAGGTCTTTCCGCAGGGCGGAGTTGGATGTACGCTGGGATTTCGCTCATTTTCCTTCCCCTGCTCTCTCTCCCGTGCTTTGAGAGCAAGGCGTTTTACCTCAGAATTGGCTGCCACTTGGTTGAGGTTCCAGTGCCATTGGAGTCAGTTGGCACCCAGCTTTTCCCAGCTCTTGATGTCGGCATCTGTTTTCTTGTGGTCTGCCTTGGATGTGTCCTGGTACCATTTCCTCTGGCCACCACAAGAGCTCAGGCTATAACTAAACTGGGAGTAGAGCACTTGTTTTGGGAGTCAAGAGTCAGACATCTGCACACATCCAATTCAGCACGGCTGGTGCTTGAGGATCGCCAGCTCATGGCTGGTAACTGGTTTCAGCAAAAATATTGGTGTTTGTGTGGCTGTCTTCCCATTTGATGTGGAGGATTTTCTTGAGCCTTGATCAACCTATTCATAGGATTATTTGACATGGATGCCTGAACTAGCCTGGCACTGGAACCAGAAGGTCCTTTCCTTGTCATGTTCCTATGACATTTCAGCAACACCATGACGTTTAAGACTGGGTAATGAGGCTGTAACATATTGGAGAGTGAAAGGGGTGTTGGTCGTAGCCGTGTTGGTCTAAGAACATAGGGAGACAAAGTTCTTTGGGTAAATTTGGTAATTTTTATTAGCCCAACTGAGTTGGTGTAATAAAAGATACCAGATTTATTCAAAGAAACTTGTCTGTCTTTGGAAAGTGCAGTGCGCTGGAAGGTGCACACCGGCTTCACATTGAAACGATGCTGGGCAGAGCTCTAGGGCCCTGCTCCATGTTACATGCATTGCTCAATTAACGAGTTACTCGCACAGTAAATTTAGACAGGCCACAAGTGCACACTAATTATCATGCAATTAACCAGTTAATCGTGCAATAAATCTGGTCCTCCCACGCATGCAAAAAGTCCTTATCACACAATCAAAATGTCTACCCAGCTGTAGAAAGAGGCAACCAGTCATGAAGCCGCTGCTCGAGAGCTCTCCCGCCGGTTTCTATCGGGT
>NW_005842166.1:265041-271122 GCF_000455745.1 Alligator sinensis | reverse complement strand
CCCCCCCCCGGCCGAGCCCCCGTGGCTCCTCGTCCGCCTGCGCCGCTCCCCGCCTCCTCCTCAGAGCCCGGCCGCGGTGCCCGCTTCCTGCCGCCCGCCCGCTGCCTCCGCGGCTCTACTCGTCGTCGTCCTCCCCCTGCCTCCTTCCCCGCCCCTCGGGTGCCCTCCGTCCCGCGCCGGGATGCCTCGGTACCCGCAGCCGCTGGGGCTCCCGGCTTCTGCACCGAGGCTGGAGGCTGCACCTGCACGGATCCCTTCTTCTCCGTCATCTCTGGAGAGCGGATTTCGGTGCCTGCGTCATGCTCCAGCACCATCCGCCTGTCCGTCGGTCCTCTCCGTCTCCCCCTAGGCTTGCTGCCTATGAGGATTTGCTCCCGTGCTCTTCCTGGATTTCTTTGCCCTCCGCTACATCCCCCCCCTCCCCCAAAGAATCCCTCTGTTTCAGCCCAGGAGCGCACCCTGGCCGCTGTCATCTTGCCTCTTCCAGGGTTCCCTCAGGCTGCATGTTTTATTGCTTTTCTGAATGATTTTTCTCTCCCTTATTCTCCTCCCTCCCACTACACTCGTCGTCTTTTACTGTTCACTTCTTTTTTCTTCCTGGGTTGCTCACTTCTCTGTATCTACTTCACTTTCTTGGGGTGCTGTATGTCCTTCCAAGTACCCCATTTGCTTCCCTTTTGTTCCTTGTACGCTCCATTTTCTCTAAGGCTTCCATTACTGTGGGTTGCTGCCTGTTCCGGTGATGCTTCGGGCCTGCTGTTAAGGATTTTACTTAATCTCTTCTCTGTCATCCACCTTCCCTTGGACGTCCCTCGTCAAAGGATCCTTTTGTCCGTTCCTTCTAATGATAACTACTATATTCCCTGCTTTCTTTTAGCAATTCCCTTTTTCGTTTCCATAGTGTTTTCATTACTTCTATCCTCTCATCCCTTTCTCCAAGATCTCACCTCGTCATTTTCCTGAGATGCGTTGTCTCCTCCAGGAATTCCCTTTTCCTGCTTCCTATAAGTAAAACTCTCGCGCTACCTCACGGTTTCTCTTGCAAAAGTACGTCTTCGCTGCAGAGTTAAACTCCACTTAGTATCTCCAGTTGTTTCTTTCAAATTAGCTTACTAAAATAAATCAAGTTGCTATGCTAACAGTGAGGTTGCATTCATTTGTATGTAGTATTTTTTAGAGGTGCATTGATGTATTGGTGGCATATCAGATCAGCAATGGTAAAAGGAAAATTAACATTATCGGTAGTTGGCTTTTTTTTGACCGGCATAACAAAGAATGTCACCTGTAAATTCCGCATGCATGCATGCATATGGCCAGGAGTGCAGCCCAGCAGCTTAGAGAGCAGTGTCTGGCTGGTAAGTCTGTGGAGAGGAAGGGGTGTGGGGGGGAGCAGATGGAGGCCCCCCATGGTGAGGGAGGGGCTTAGGCAGGGGCAGATGTTGCCCAGCCAGGCTGGTGAATGCAACCCTGGGACGGGGCGGGACACAGGGCAGATCAGCAGTTGACTTGTCTTGGGTAGTGGGCCTGGGGAGGGGCTCCCTGTCGCACACTCCCCTAGGGGAGGAATGGGGGTCATGTGGCCCCCCAGACTTGTGCATAGGACAAGCTGCCTGGTGCAGGCTCAGGGCCAAGGGCTGTGCTGGCCTCTTCCCAGTGGAAGGGAGGCTGGGCAGGGGTGGGTGGATGGTGCTGGGAGGGGTGGCTATATACCCCCTATATACAGGTGCCCTGTAGCCACCCCTCACAGCGCCACTGCCACCCACAGTGCGCAGCCCGCCCTTGCCCTGCACACAGATCTGGGGGGCACATGCCCCCCCATACCTTCCCAGGGGTGCGTGCAAAGGCAGGGAGCTGCCCCCCATGGGTCTGATGAGCCACCCACAGGTCTGTCCTGGCTGAGCAGCCCCTGTCCCTGCCTCTGTCTGTCGCCATAGGTGCCTTGATCTGCACCCCCCCATGCCCTTCCCTTCACCCTCCACAGACTTACCAGCTGGGCACTTCTCCAAACTGCCGGGCTGCATTCCAGTAAATCAGCTATTGAATTGGTATCAGCCGAAATGGCTGGTTAATAATCAGCCATCAGTATCTCAATCAAGAAAGTCTTTATTGGTGCACTTCTAGTAGTTTGATTTCTGGAGGCATACCTAATGGTTTCCAGCTCACTGCAGTGAGCCAAGCCATTCTATGAATTCTTTCCCAGTGAATTTTGAGATAACTTGTCCATCCCTACAAGGCACTGAGAGAGGATTCTAGGAAGGCTTTTGAAGAGTAGCAACATCCCCTAAATTATCACTCCAGAGTAGAGACCTTCCAAATGCATGATTTCACAGATTTCATGGAAATCGTGTAATTGGCAGTCTCCCATGAAATAGCCGGTTCCCCATGAAAAAGCGCAAGGAACTGGTTATGTTCAAAGAGCTGGCAAAAAGCGATCTCCTAGAAGGGTGAGGGAAGGTGGAAGGGAGCAAAGAGAGAGGGAAAAAAAAAGACTGCCTGGCTCCTGAAATGCGGGGTGAGGGGGAAGTGGCGGGAAAAGTTCCCATCTCTCTTGCTCCAGAAGTGGATGGGGGAACAGGGAAAAGCCTGCTAGAAGTCCCCTTCTGAAGGGAGAGGCGGGGGTGGAATAACAGTCAGAGCCGAACAGATCAGAAGCTGAACCCCTGACATCAGCTCAGGCCAGGAGCCAGTCCGGGGTCAACCTGGGAAGCCCAGAGGGCTTTAAAAATGCTTGCAGGCACACTGCTGCAGCGTGCCTGCTTGGTTGTGCCTGACAAAGAGCAGGAATAGGAAAGGCAGCATCGATTGCACCTGGAGTCAGAGGCACACACGGAAAGGAAAGCTGCTGCAGAGGCAGACCGTCAAAAGAAGCAAGCAACCATGTCCTCCCTCTTTGGGAAGATGACAGACAGCAGGCTGGCAAGGCAAGAGGCAGCATTTTCCCTTGTAGAAGCTTTTGCAATAGCGAACATCCCGCTGAAGAAGCTGGATCACCCGAAGCTGAGGGAGGGGCTACCTGAAACAAAACATATCAAATGCTGGCAGTTTTCCATGTACTAACAAGCTGCACCAGAACTATCTCCCTGCAGTCATCACTTCACACATCGAGTCCACAAAGACTGCCCTGTCAGAGTATTGAGTCCTTTTCTGTTATGGATGATGAAGCTACTGACCCTCAGGACAACTACCTGCTGCACGTTTTATTTGTCCTGGGGAGCTGGACTGACGGGGATGTCCTTGTACTTCAGACTGAGCCTGTCCTCCTCACCTTGGTCAACTTTTCCACCGTATCTCAAGCCATAGTGAAGGTACTTTACAACTATGGCATTAACTTTAACCAGGTCTCAGTGTTCCTCTCTGATGTATATATGAAAGGCTTTCTCCGATGTGCTCCAAGGAATGCTGCCCAACACTGTTTGTGCGCGTTGCAGGTGATATCTGGCGCATGCGGTTCCCTGAGGTGGACAGCCTGGTGTCCTCCTTCAAAAGAGTCTTCAAGCACTGTCCAGGGTGTAAAATCTGCTACAGGGACTCCATCGCCAGTCAGCGTGGGGACCAATGTGCCATTGTGTCCCTGCCACCGGACACTGTCCTCACCTGGTGGAACTCGTGTTTCAACCCGATCCATTACCAAGCCAAGCACATGCAGTACTACTAGAGGTTCATGAACGAGGAGCTGGACATGGTGCCCAACACAGAGTGCCTATTCAACCTCCAGGATCTCTTAAGGTGAGCTGACCTTCGGGATCAAGTGATGTTTGTTGCTGATGATGCCACCCAGTTCATGAAGCTCCTGACGTGGTTTGAGGGAAGGCAGACTGTGATCCATCAGACATACAGTTAGGGGTGCACTGATAAAGATTTTTTTGGCTGATACCGATGACCAATTATTAACCAGCCATATTGGCCAATACCAATCCCCAATAGCCAATATGCAGCCTGGCAGCTGGTAAGTCTGTGGGAGGGAAGGAGTGTGGGGAGGGCAGATCGATGCCCCCACAGTGAGGGAGTGGGTCTGGGGTGGGGTGCAGGGCAGAGCCACGGGCAGCTTGTTTGGGGGAGGGGGGGGTGAGAGGGATGGCTGTAGCCTACCCTGCAGCCACCCCTGCTAGCGCCGCCTCTTGCCCCACCCCTGTCTGTCCTGAATGCAGCCCTGGCCCAGCCTCCCTGCCAGGAAGAGACCAGTTCAGCCCACCCTCACCTTGTGCACAAATCGGGGTGGGGGGCACATGCCCATGCCTGCCCTGGGAGCGTACAGTGACAGGGAGTTGCGCACCCACTATTGCATTCATCAGTGATATTATTGGTGGCACTTATTACCATGGCATTTATTGGTGACATTACTGGCTACACCAGCTAAAGGAAGCCAGTTCCTTTTATCGGTGCCAATCTGATATGGACCAATATATAAGTGCGCCTCTGCATTGAACAAACTGATGGACTTGATCAGCTGGGTGGAGGACAGGGCATCACAAGAACTGTCAAGCTGTCCTCGGGGAAACCAGCAGAGATGAGCTGTTCCAGGCAGTAGCTGTAAAACTCAGCCAATATTACAGATCTTACCTGTCCCTTCCACCATGGTTCAGATACCCAGCTGCCCCCTTCCTGTGTGCTGTTTGCATTTTGGACCCCAGCCAGGCATTTCTGCTGAGCTGGGACCCTCAGCTCCTGAAAGCAATCCTGGGATGGTGGCCAGCCCATAATGGTGAGTGTGCCGTTTACATAAACTTTGTGCAGGAGTGCCGGATGCCTGTGAGCGTGTCTGAATTGTTGAACTCTGTCCGTGACCGGTTTCCCCACCTGTATGCCCTGGCAAGGCACTGTCTTAGCATCCCAACAAACTCAGAGGATGCTGAACATGCCGTCTCTGCCTATGGACAACAGCCCACAGAGGCAGGCAGTGTCCCTCTCAAAAGTAGCTGGATGCAGCATGGTTATGTTTAATGCCTGAACAGCCTCTCTCAATGTTAGCATGGGTTTCAGTTAGCTACTCTTTTAATGTCCTGCAATAAATTGTATATAGTTGGTGTTCCTTCCAGTTCCTGTTGTGCATAGTCAGGTTTATTTTCCAAAGGTCTTTCTGTGTATAGTTTTAACTTAAGTGCTGATTTTAATAAAGTGTATATAGTTGGTGTTAGTAAAGTGTTGGCTTTCCCTTTTAATAAAATTTACAGTTGGTACAGTTTTCATGGTCTCTGTTGCTTTATTTTAGCCAGGTAGCTAGCTTTACAATTCAGTTGGGTATCAGGTCTAATTACCACACTTAAACTGTTTGTTTACCCATTACTTATCACCCTCCTGAAGGGGGTGATAATTACTGAATTAACAAATCAGGCAGCTTGGGGGTAGGGCTTTCAGTCAGTGCCTGGGTGGGACTTGTGGCACCCGTCAGCCAATCGGAGGCATGGAGGGCCCTCTTTGCTCTGCCTTCAAAATGGTTTTCCCCAGTCATGAAATTGGGGGGCCCAGCCATGTTACAGCCATGTAGTTGATTGCCAGGGCCCATTAATTTGGTAGGTCCCTACTAAATAGCGGTCCTGTTAACAGTTGATGACCTGTGCTAATGTGGGATCAAGTCTATGTTACAAAGTTTTGCTACGGAACTTGGAGTGTGCACACACAAGGCTCCTCTGCTGTGGCAGATTCCTCCCCTCTGGTAACAGTTGCTCATCTCTGCCAAGTGAAGTAAGCCTTCTGTTGGCAGCCAGCCGAAGGTGTAGGAAGACACATCTCTGCCTTCAGTTGGCTCCTAGAGTCCATTCAATAGCTATTGTTCTCCCAGAGTTTGCTTCATGGTTTGGTAACAGCTACTGTACTAGAGCCAGGTGGAACCATCAGAAGTGCACAGGTGCACATGTGTTCTGGTGGCTAGGTTCTGGTACAGGCAGCTTGGTGTAGATGTAGTCCAAGCCTTAGCATATGGCCCATATGAGGAGCAAGCAAATTATTATTTTCAGGAGTTATTTTTATTGGAAAAAAGCTTCCTTACTGTTGGAACAATGAAGTAGTGGAACAGACTCTGTGGGGAAGTTTAGGAGTTTCCTTTATTGGGAGTTTTCAGAAAGGTTAATCAGGGAAGATTCA
>NW_005842166.1:205760-265010 GCF_000455745.1 Alligator sinensis | reverse complement strand
CATTCCTGCAGAGAGTTGGACCAGATCACCCTTGAAATCCCTTCCAGCCTTTATGACTTTCATTTAAAGTTCTCGAGTGCACAGAGAGAGCAGATAAATAGCTAGAATTAACTTTGCAGTAAAGGTATGTCCCTAGGGATCCCCATTTTCTTGGTTGGCTGCAAACAGACATCACTTTTGTGCTGCCATAATTTTTGTTATGGCAGCATAAAATCTAAGTGAACAGACTTTTTAGTCCTTTATCGTGTCACAAATGCCCAAATCTGTGAATGCAAAAGGCATGGCAGGATGATTTGGGCACCATGGGAATCCCCAGTAGGTCCAGGTGGCAAGGAACGCATGCCCTGAGAATCCTCCTACAGGACCCAGTTGGGCATTGCCTACAAATGTGAAAGGGAGGGAATGTGCCCCAGGAGTCCCTGTGCTGGGGATTCTCATGGTGCCCAAATCAGCCTGCCATGCCTCTACTTATCATGCATGTTTACAGGTAGGGAATCCTTTATGATAGTTCCCTCTCTGTGATTTCAGACTATGCCCTAACATGGGGCAGCAGGAAATGCCTTCCCTGGGAATTCCCACTTTCACACCTGCAGATAACTGGATTGCAGATGTGTGCTCCAAAGGTTGCAGGTTTGCAGATGGGTTCCTCTCCTTCCAGACATGTGCCCTGAGTTGAGGTGCTGCACTTGTGGCCTTTGTCCTGCAGGGTCAGGTCCCTAAGCCTTGGGAGCAGCCAGGGCCAATCCTGTGGGATGACAGCCCCCACAACACCAAGAGATGCCAATGAAGGTACATATTGTGGCACAGCTGCTCCCACACCAAACACGACATCTGTTTATACCCTTTTTTTCCCCCAAGTGTTACCTACCTCTTTCCACCTAGTTGCTGCCCAGAATTTTTTTTAATTATTCCTGGATTTTAAAAACATTTCCTCTGAAAGTTTAGCAATATTTTGTTTTCCCTTCCTATCAGAATAGCTCCCAAATAAACATATGGGGATGATAGGAAAGAGCAAGTCTTCCAACTGGAAAATTACTTCTCTCCATTCCAGTATTTCCAAGGAGATTTGCCTCGGCCCCTCTTCTGCCCCAGCACATCAGCTCTGAAGTATTTGGCTACATGAGTGTTTTTAACGTGTTTGAATAGGTACTTAATTTTTTGAAAGACCTACTTTTAGTATAATTTCACTCTCTTCATCATTATTATTAAGTAATTTATTAGCATTAAATATTGGGACTTGCTCACTAATGCAATTAAAATCCAGTCCCTTCTTCCTTTGGTGGTGCATAGGGGGTGCATGCGTACTCCCTGAGATTGGGCGTACACCCCCTGGAAGCGCCAGCTGCGAAACCAGAAGTGCCGGTGGATGTGCGTTTCTGATTTTGCCACTGGTGGTCCCAGGCTCAGCAATTGGCTACTGGGGGACCCCCCTCCTTTGGCGATCTGGTGCCCCCCAGACTCGGGAGGCACCAGTTGCCCATGCCGCCTTCTCAATTTGTCTAACACTATTGATTTCTTTTTGGATGGCCATAGAGAACATTAAGATGTCCCAGAGTTGATGGAAAAAGAGTGATTTTATTTTTTTGTTTCTGTGAAGCATGCAAGCTTGAGGAAAAACAGTAGGGCATGTGAGAGTTGTGGCACTTTGTATGCTTTCTTAATGAGCAGTAATTTGCCACTACTGCTGATACTATCCTTTTTGTAATAGAAAGTGCTTGTGGATTTGGTTTTGTAGGAGCACAGCATTTGATTTTTTTTTTTTTTTTTAACTGTATTTGTACTCGGTATCATCACCATTTTTGGTGGGTTGCTTCCCAGTCCTAGCCTTTTTATAAATATACTGCATGCTATCAGCCTTGCTTGGCCTTCTCTTCTAAAACTAACACAGTAATGACTGCAGCCTCATGAGGAAATACTTTGAATTTGCCACTTTGTCAATAGGAAAATTCAAGTTGTATTTCTTGTCACTCTCCACTCCTAAAACCTAAATTACATAAAGCTTTCAAAGGGACTACTAAACAATAATACATATGAATTAATTAAGACAAAATGTTTACAAATTGTAAAAATTTGAATGCAGCTATTTTCTCTCCATTTTGGAGTGTTCAGTAAAATGTACACAAGTGCATGTATATTAACAGGGAGTTGTGAACAGCATATTGGCTCCTTTAGGAGCGGTTGTTTGATATAGCAGCTTGTCAATCTTGGAAGGATTGAATGGTTAACAAACTCCTGAGTGTCCTGGATTTTTTTTCCAATGTTGAAGTTTAACAAACAGATGATCTGTTCAATAGTTCTGTTGTTGAAGCTTCAAAGTTGCATGCACTAGTAATACAGATCCATCAAGGAAGATCATCATAATAGGGGGGGGGGGGTTTCTAAGTTTTTAATGAGTTGAGTAATGAGGCTAATGAAGAATGACCTGGTGTTAGAAACAGTTCCAGTTTTTGAAAACATTTGCCTGTAACAAATTAATGGTTTTCTTTTTTGCAAATGAGAGTTTAAATTATAGAAAACAGTTGGGATGTACAGTCACAGTACTTTCCAGGTTACTATTCTGAAGTGGATAGAGTAGAAGAGTGAATTTTTCAAGACTTTTCTGCAGAATGAAGTTCCTGTCTGTTACTCTGGTGCTGATTCAGAAACCTGTCAGTGCTGCCAGATCTGAAAAAGAGTAATATAGTATTTAAACATCAAAAGTAATGAATGTAATAAAAACAAGCTTCCCCCCACCCCTGTATTTCCTGTGAGAATCCTATTTACTTCTCTTTAGAAGATACTAGCTGGTATGTAGAATCTCTGTAGTTAGTGACAGTACTGTCCATGTTAGATAGCAATGTTAGAATGTTAATACCCTTACGCTATTAATGCTACCACTTCTGACTGCTTAAAGGAGCACCTTCCCTAATTCAAATGGTCTTTTCTGCTGGAAGATATTTAGCACGCTGAAAAAAGCATTGCAAAGTTTTTAACTACAATACCAAGCAAGGGAAACCATTCTGTTTTAATTTGTAGGTACCATATTATAAGGATGTTTTTATGCATACTGTGTCCAATGGACAGGTGCAAATCCAAGGCAATTAAATATTTCATACTTTGCAATTTCTTCAGGTTTACTTATACTCCCAGTTGTCCTTCATAAGTTGGCTTTTTTCCCTGAGAAGTAGCTAAGAAGAGGTAATTATTTACCCCTTTATAAGGCAGCATACAATAACTTTCAAAATGGCAGCCCACAAAGCACAAGAGCCCCTCCTCCCCCAAGTCTTTTCCATTTCAGACGCTCTAAATCAAGTTAAAATAGCCTCCAATTTTAGGCTGGAAATCAGAGTGAACAATGAAGTATGACATGGGGCATCTGCAGTAGGCAGGCACAGCAGTAAAATAATTGCAATCACCGGTATATATAGTCACACGTATGCATGAGACATGAAATGATTCTTCCACGTTATTCAGCACAGGTGAGTCTTCACCTAGACAACTCTGGGCAAATTGGAAGGAGTCTATCAGAGAGCAACATTAAATAGTACAGTTCTAGAAAACATGAATTATAAGGAAAATTTGGAAGAATTGGGATTAAGACTTTTTCTCCAAAAAAAATTAAAAAAAATCAAAGGCAGGTATTTGATAACCCTCTTCAAATACATGAAGGAGTGTTACAAAGAAGATGGTGATAGATTTCTGACGTCCCTTTCACCCTGTTATTCTATGATTTTCTGTAAATACAACTTTTTACTCTTTATTGTGAAATATAATTTACTTTGAGGTATCCCTTTATTTTATTTAAGTAATAAGCTTGTTAGATGCAGCTGAGAATGTATTGAGGATTGGGATAGGGGAGGGGAGCAGATTTTTCAGGAATTTTCCTGTAGCTACACATTTGAGAACCAGTCGTATAGTATTGCCAGGTCTGAACTGCACTGCATTTGAGAAAATGGTTGTACAATATAACACTTAAGAATATTAAAATATAAATACTTTTGTCCTTAATATGTGATCATACTGTCATAAAAATCAAATATTTTAATAATTTAATTTATTATTACCTTTTAGAACGACAGTATCTCAGTTGTTCTGCTTTAGAATTGCTTCGTCCTCTGCTGCATGCTCACCTTTGAAGCACACCGTGCGTGACATGCCTCCAAGCAAATCTGTCCATATGAGGGATGACACAAAAACAATTTATGGACATTTGATAGAACTAATAGAATATGAAAGGTTTTTTTTGAATGCAAGTACACTTTGGATCTTCCTGAATTATTGCACTTTAGGGGCATTTTTGCAGTTACTCAGTGCACATTGTACAAGGCTCAAATTACTCATTCAAATACAATAATCATTGTATAATTGGTAATACTGCTAAAGTGGGCTGTATACCTCTGCTTGGCAAAGATAGTAATGAGCAGATACTGTAGCTAGCTGCAGGAAAAAAGGACGCAAAACATGGACTTTTGGGGAAAAATGTGTAGCATTGGAAACCCATACTATATTGGACTTACAAATGGAGCTATGAATGACGCATGCCCCCCGCAGCTGGGGGGGGGACACATTGGCAGTGGGAGTGTGATGGCGGTAAGCAGGGGAGCTCCCTCAGATGTCACCGGCACTGGTGGGGGCGGGGGTGGCAAGTGCCGACCAGGGGGTTGGCGACTGGCAGCGGCCAGTGGGGATCACAGACCGCCTGCAGATGCCATTGGTGGCAGGGTGATGTTGGCGGTGCCTTTTTGTAGGGGGGCACCACCATGCTGAGGGGTGCATGTGCACTAGGCCTGTGCGAGTTGGCAGTGATCCGATCCGGAGCTTCAGACCAGGTTTCTTCCTCGATCCGGCCGAAGTGGCTTTGAAGCTTCAGAGCTGCCTCGGAGATCCAGCCATAGGGTATAATGGGGAATCAATGAAATATCTACAACTTCGTTGTTTTTTGTCCGATTTGGATAAAACGTGCAGGGATGGTAGCCTCTGCTGAGAGCATGAAAACTGCCAAGTTTCAAGAAGATAGATGCAGGGGTTTGGGGGGAACTATACCCCAAATTCGTGAAAGTCAAACTCATGTCACGGCTGCGTGTTACAACACAGGGGGGTCAAAACTGCAGGGGTGGTAGCTGTTACTGAGTCCACAAAGCCTGCCAAGTTTCAAGAAGGTCAGTGCAGGGGTTTGTGGGGAACTGCCCCTCAAGCTGCAGACAAGCAAAACTCATCCCATGGGTGACACTGTGTGTTAAGGCACAGCGGGGTGACAGCTGCAGGGATGGTGGCCCCTGCTGTGATGCTGTGGGGGCGAGCGGTGCAGGGGGGTTCTGGGGCCCTCCCCCCCTAGCTGCTGACAGACAAAACTCATGCCAAGCCTGTCTCTGTCTTGGGGCAGTTGATTGTCTGTATTGATGCTTTCCTGTCCTTAGCCTGGTTTTGTAGGTGCTAATTGATGCTCGTTAAGTCATTATGTAGTAGCTAGGTCCTGTGTATTGAGCTGATCCCTGAGTGAATCATGATTGCTTGATAACTGGTAACATAGCAGCGCCAGGCCTGCAGCAGTGTCTCCCATCCCTGCCCCACAGGCAGTCCCACAGCGCCCATGGCATGAGTTTTGCTTGTCCGCAGCTTGAGGGGCAGTTCCCCCGAAACCCCTGCACCGATCTTCTTGAAACTTGGCAGGGTTTGTGGCCTCAGTAAGAGCTACCACCCCTGCAGTTTTGAATCCTCTGTGTTGTAACACATAGACGTGACAGGAATTTTGCTTTCAATAATTTGGGGTACAGTTGCCCCCAAACCCCTGCACCGAACTTTTTGAAACTTGGCAGGCTTCATCCTCTCTGCAGAGCCTGCCACCCCTGAAAATGTAATCAAAATCAGACAAAAAAGCAACAAAGTTATAGATATTTTATCGTTTCCCCATTATGCCCTATGGCCGGATCTCCGAGGCGGCTCCGAAGCTCTTCTGGAGCTCCGAACCACTTCGAGAAGCCGAACGAGGCCAGCGCTTCAACCTGGATGTGCTGCTTCGGACCCTAAAGCGTCCAAAGCTTCTCTGAATCTGAAGCTCTGTCCGAGGCCTCGCACAGCCCTAATGTGCATCCCTTATGTGTTGCCCCTGAATGGAGCAGCCAGAATATTCTAGCAGCTCAGTCTCACTTCCATCAGTAGCATGTGGAGCTTAGTTTGTCCCCTACTAGCTGAAAGACAAAAAATGGGAACCTTTAAGTAGAGTCCAGAGATGATATCACAGTAGCAATTCTATCACTCTTTCACAAGGCAATTCTCATTCATTGTATTGTATTTGGATGCTTTGTAGTTTGGCCAGTTATAATCTAGTTTGAAAATCTAAAAACCCATGCGTGAGAAAAACTTAGAGGTGCACTGATATTGTTGGTGCCAAGATGGTATGGAGCAATAAAGGAAAATTGACGTTATCGGCCACATTGGCCAATAAAGACAATTGCCGATAATATCATCAATAAATGCTACGTGCATGTGCATAGCTGCAGCATGTGTATGGCCAGGAACACGGCCCAGCAGCTTGGAGAACAGAGTCTGACTGCTAAGTCTGTGGGAGGGAAGGGGAGTGGGGCTTGTGCAAAGGCAGTTGTTGCCCAGCTGGGCCAGGGCAGGGGGTGGAGCCTGGATGGCTCGTCTGAGGGGCGCAGAGGTGGGGAAAAGGTCAGGGTAGCTCCGACTGCTGCACATGCCCCCCAGATTTGTGTGTGGGGCAAGAGTGGGCTGCATGCTGGGGCAGGGAGCTGCATGGGCCTCTTCCCAGCAGGGGACCTGGATTGGGGCTGCCTTTGCAGTGGGTGGCAGCAGCACTGGGAGGGAGGGGGCTATGGCAAATTTTGGGGTGGCTGTAGCCCACCCCGTAGCCCCCCCCTCCCAGCTCGGCTGCTTCCTGCCCCCACCCTGAGTGCAGCCCTAGCCCCCTGCTGGGAAGAGGCTGGCACAGGCCCCAGCCTGTGGCAGGCAGTGTGCCCTCGCCCATGCATATGCCCCTCATGCTTTCCCTCGGGTGCACGCAGCAGCAGGAGCTGTCCCCCTACCCCTTGCAGTCCCTGGATCAGCTGCCCATATCTCTGGTTAATAATTGGCCATCAGTATTAGCCAAAGAAATCTTTATTGATGCATCCCTAAACCCCCCCCAATTTAGTTACTTTTAGTGAATCAGCTTATGACACTATTATACTAAATTTTAGCGGTGCACCAATAGAGAATTTTTGGGCTGATACCAGTGGCTGATTTTTAATGAGCCCTATCGGCTGATACTGATCTGATTCCAATATGCAGCCGGGCCGTACAGAGGGCAGCATCCAGCTCGTAAGTCTATTGTGGGGGGAAGAAAAGGTTGTGGCGGGGCGGGTAGATCAAGACCTCTGCAGCATGAATGGTGTGTGACCTCAGCGGCTGCAGGAGCACAACAGTGGCGGAAGCCTGGCAGCGGTAAGCTGGGGAGCTCCTGCAGCCGCCACCAGCACTGTTGACGGAGGCAGGGAGAGCTGGTGAATGCTGACCAGGGGGCGGCGCCCGCCGGCAGTGTCCAGTAGGAATTGTGGACTGACAGCAGCAGGGGGGCAAGCAGCGACCACCTGCAGGCACCGTCGCCAGCAGCACCTTTTTGTAGGGGGTGCACCCCCTACACATTGCTTGTGCCCTGCAGTGACGGAGGGAGTGGGGCAGGGGCAGAGACTGCGCACCCAGAACAGAGCTGGGGTGGAGCCATGAGCAGCTTGTCCGGGTTGGGGGCACAGCAGCTCCTGCCACTCCACGCACCCCTGACGGGCATGGTGGGGTATGTGCCCCTGGATCTGCATGTGGGGCAAGGGTGGGTTGCCACTGCACACTGGGACTGGGGCGCTGCTGGTCTCTTCCCAGCAGGATTTGGGCCAGGGCTGTGCTCAGGGCGGGCAGCAGCGATGCTGGGAGTGGGTTATGGGGGGCGCTGAAGCCAGCCCAAAATTCACCGTAGCCTCTCCAACCTTCCCTCCTAGTGCCGCCACCGCCTGCCCCAAGCACAGCCCCAGCCCAACCCCCCACTCGGAAGGGCCTGGAACTACCCCATGCATAGATCCAGGGGCACATGCCCTCCTGGGGGACCACGAAGCAGCAGGAGCCGTCTTCCCCGCCCTGCTTCCCCGGACAAGCTGCTTGTGGCTCTGCCCTGTCCTCCACCCTGGCTGTGCAGCGCCTGCCTCAGCCCCACTCCTTCCCTCACTGCAGGGGCTTCTGTCTGTCCCCCCATGCCACTTTCCCCACAACAAACCTGGCTGCTCTCCACGCTGCCAGGCTGTGCTCTTGGCCACCTGCGTGCTGTACTGCAGCTGTGAGCATGCACAGGACACTTATCGGTGACATTATCGGCCACATCAGCCAAAAAAAGCTGATTGCTGATACTGTCAATTTGCTTAATATTGGTACTGATCTAATATGGGACCGATGTATCAGTACACCTCTACTAAATTTGCTGACAATTTAAGATAGCAGATTGGGGGTCTTCAAGAGGAGGTTAGATAAGCATCTAGATGGGATCATCTAGACCCAGCGCTCTTTCCTGCTTATGCAGGGGGTCGGACTCGATGATCTATTGAGGTCCCTTCTGACCCTAACATCTATGAATCTATTAATGTCATGATTGTATCTTGATTGTGAACTCTGTTGACAATTCCTACTATGTAGGTTCTTCTGGATGTTTTGAAACTTTAGTTGTTCCACACTAGACTTTACCTAATAGCTATCTAAACGTCAAATGATGTACATATATTGTTGGAATTTTTAAATACAAATCACTGGTAATGAGAATCTATTGCAGTATATAGGAGAAAGGATGGCAATGTGTGTACTAGGCCTGTGCGAAGCGGCTAGTATTTCGTTCGGATTTGGTCGATTCGGGGGACAGTGATTCGATTCGGTGATTCGAATCACTGTCCCGACTCAATTCTGCCAAATCTCTGAATCGGCCAGGCCAATCCCTCACTTGCTTTCCCAGCCCGGCAATGGCCACCCTGCCCACCCCAGTTCCTGGCACTTGTTTAAAAAAAAAAAGCCTTGACTCCCCACTGCCCCCACCCCCCCTTGCTCCCCCAGTCCCACCACAGGTGCCCTGCCCAGGCCAGCTCTGTCCCTTTAAGATAAAAAAAAAAAATGAAAAAATCCCCACACACACTGCCCAGCAGCATTCAGTGAGCACCAGGGCTCTTTTTTTTTAAAGTACCAAGCTAGGGCAGGCAGGGGCAGTGCTGGCAGGGGTCCCCCATGGTCCCATCCCCCAGCCCTTCTCCCCCACCCCTAGTACTTACCAGTATGGAGTCCCAGCTGCAGCCACAGGGGAGTGCCCATATCATCAAAGCTTTGAATATATTCATACCTTTAAATTGGTCCCCTGATTCAATTCGGATTCGGAGTTTTGGCCACCGAATCGGGCCAAAACTCTTCCGAATCAAATCACCACCCGAAACTTTGCACAGCCCTAGTATGTACCATCGACAGCTCTGACAGTTGGGGAACCACAGTTAAAATCACCTATAATTTTGTGTGGGTCAGCAAGGCACTTGATCCATGGAGCCATCATCTGCTGCATCACCAGGCAGATAAGCAGCGTGTCTTCCACCATGGATTTGCCAACACTGAAGTGGGTTGTCATAGACCGGAGGTTGTTGGGTGTAGAGTGCTTCCATAATTTGATGGCAATGCATTCCGGTAGACAAGGGCAGACAAGGCTCTTTTATAGAGAAGGGCACCCTAATTCCAGTATGCTCTGGAATCGCCTATGGGAATCACCATGAAGATGCCCCTGGATGTATAGAAGTTCATCTACCACTGCTTGTTATCCCAGGTGACCATGACAATTCACTTCCATCCGTTGCTACTCATCTCTCTGGCCCAGAGAAGCTGCTAAGTTGTTTAGAGCTACTGCCATGTCAGCCTGGGTGTGCTGTGCTAACCTGCAGCCAGCACATCTTCAAGGCAGCAGCTGCTGGTGCAGAGTAAGAGTGAGACATAGCCATAGACCTCCCTGTGCATGGTGTCCAGCAAGTGTTTCCTCTACAAATTGTCCTCCCTCATTCATTTTATGAACGGTCAAAGCCAAGTTGATCATCTGGGCCTGCTGGTGCTGTCTTTTTCACATAACTTTGAGTGCAAGCTCACGATACCGGCCGAGGACCACATTTGGATACATTCTGAGGACTGGTTGATGGTGGTGGTACAAATGCCAGGTGTTCTGAGCCAGGAATTGAGCAGTCATTATCAAAGTCAGAAGGGAGGTGGTGCTCTCCCCTACCCTGGGGGTCTTCAAGAGGAGACTCGACAAATACCTATCTTGGGTCGTCTGATCCTAGCGCTCTTTCCTGCCCAGGGCAGGGGGTTAGACTTGATGACCTGCTGAGGTCCCTTCTGACCCTAACATCTATAAATCTATGATAGTTCTCCCACTCCTCCTCCCCTCACCCGCGCACCCCCCCCCCACACACAATTTTTTTACCAGCCCTCCCACCCAGCTTTGCTCAGCACTGACAAAGTCCTGGGAACCTATGGATGCTTGATTGCTAGAGGCATGCTGGGATGTGTGCTCTCACTGGCCACCTGGCTCGCAGTACGTTCGACTGCTTACAGAGCCCAGCTCTGAAGGGCTGCACATGTCCATGCTTATCCTGCAACACTTTGTATCTAGGACAAGCACAGGGACAACTGTGCCCAGGACAAACACAATGTCTGTTAGTACCTTGTTAGGAGTCACTTTATTCATATCTTTTAAAATTAAATCTGTAATGAAAAATGGCAGTCAGAAACTGGGAAAACTTGTTGTTCTTTGATCAAGCATATTGGCGTATTTCAGTGTAGCTCATAAGAATTGCACTTTTGCTATAATTGTCAGTGTAGACCAGTGGTTCTCAACCTTTTTAGACCAACGGCACTGCTCATTAGACTCAAGGCATCCCTCAGAAAATGCCAGTTCTTAGTTTTCACTTCTATTTTGATTACAGAAAAGCAATAGAGCAATTTTTCTGTTGCAAAGAACTTTGAAAGACCACAGCAGGTCAGAATGTTTTAACATCATGAATTCCTATTTCAAATCTCAGGATGCTATAACAATCTTGGTGAGAATCGTCTGCTTCTGTTGTGGTAAAAAGGAGAGCCACAAAATTTATATTGGCTTGCAAGAAAATAGTTAAGCTTTATAATTGTTTTGTGCATTGTCATTCACAGGGCCGTCCACATTCGGAGCTGCCAGCAGCTGCATGCTCCCTGAGCTGCATGCCACAGGTTACCTTAGCCATGCAGTTTGGGCCCACCCTTCTCTCCCCAGTTGCGTTGTACTGGGCTGGACCATGCCACAGAGATACCCCCAAGTCTCTGGACAACAGGTTGCCTGGGCCCTGTGGGCCACCCTGCCCCCTCACAGGCTCCAGACAGAAACCTGGAGCAGCAGCTTAGCAGCACTGGAGCTGCCGTGGTTGCTTTTGCATATTCCCAGATTTCTGAGGCAGCCCCCAGTAGGCATATGCAAGGTACATGTACACTGCTTTTGCCTCCCCCTTCAATTTGCCACCCTACGCAGCTGCCCATGCTACCTAGCCAGTTCCACTAGCCAGTTCCTCCATTTATACCATTTATACCCTCTCTCTGTTTTCTGTCTGTTCTGCTAAAGCTCACGAGGACCTAGGTGCCCTGACACCTGCATTATCCATTGCCTCTAAGACATCTCAGCCCTCAAAGATTTCCACAAAAGTTTGTAGGGGTGGGAGAGCTGAGGGTCTGGCAACATCTCTACAGGTAGCTGGTACCATCCCAGTGCCTAAAAAGCCCAAAGATGAGGCATACTTCTCCAGCATGGTTAAGCAGAGTCCCCGCTGTGGCTTACGTCAGTGCTGTGATAGCTATTTCTCATACAACAAACCATGTCTGCAGTACACCTGGGACAATCATCCCCACCTTGTTGGCCTTTTTTCACCTTGTGTCTGTCCCAGTACTGTCTTTGGTACAGCCATCCCTGTTCTACAGGCACAATGAAACACAAGGCTCTATGCGTTTGGGGAAGAGCCTTCAGTGCCATTGACTGTAGCTCAATGACTAGCTGGCTTTTCAGGTTAGAGGGTGCTTTCAGCAACCTCAGGAGAAAAGTGGCAGGCCTGATCCAGCTTCTTGCTCTTCCTCCTCATTTTCCCCTCCCATGCTGCATTATTTTCAGTACTTATTGGCTTGATGTAAACCAGGGGTGTCAAACATACAACCTGCAGGCCTGATCCAGCCAATGGGTCACTGAACTGACCCTGTGTGCCAGCCTCAGCCTCACAGACTGCATGCAAGCTGGACCCAGTGCCACATACCTTGCACCCAGCACAGGGGTTCAGTTTGGGACATGCTGCATGTAGCATTTGTGCCAGACTGGCTTTGTATGCTGGGTCTGGGACTGGTCCAGACTGGGCCATATCAGTGTCAGTGCTCAGGGCTGGTCTGGCAGAGTGCCGCATGCAGTATGTGCCCCGTACCAGCCCTTTATGCTGTGTGCAGGACATGAAGCCAGTTCTGCCACAGGCAGCACATACTGGCCCCAGGGCTTGCTGTACATATGGCACACAGCCAGCACAGGGCATGCATTGTCTACAGTATGTGGGCTGGATCTTGTGCCATACAAGGGATAGGGGTCCAGGGCACAGGCTGCGTGCACTGTTACCAGTCTTAATATTAGATTTTAGGTAATGGCACTGAATTCACAAATGCTTTCAGAGAATGGACTATTCTTGTTCAGAGAGCGTTTATTGAGCACAGCAATTTGCAATTTCTAGTATGCAACAAAGAACAACAGAAAAACTTTGCCTAAGCTAAGTACAGCCCAGTAAGACACAGTGACAGCACACACAATTTCACCTAATTTAAACTGCAACATAATCCAAAAAGACAACAGAAAGGCTTGCCTAGGTCTTGCATAATCCCGAGGGCAGTGTCTGCTTGCAGCCAGCTATAGAGAGTCTCTCTGGGGGGTCTGCAGGTCTTATTAGGTGAGGAAGGGGACATCTTACAGGCCTCATCTTTGCCTGGGTTTTTATAAGCGAATCTGCGCTTCCTTTTCCCCCTTGGGTGCCTTGACCATAACATACTTTTCACACCCATAACGTATCATATACCTTTCATGACTGTCATGTATTCAGTGTCTCTGTCTTTTCTCAGGTATTCCAGTCTCTTGCCCCTTACAGGTTCTGCTTTCAAATGTAAATGTAGTTCCCTGCTTTCTTTGATCATATCAGCCCCTTTAAGCAGTCTGGCCAACCTCCTCTGCCACCTCAGGTCTGTCATGTAGCACCACCATCGCTTAAAAGGGACCACACTTACGATGCCTGTGCCAGGGCTTTGCCAACAGCAGCACCCTGGACCAGCCCCCTGTACAGCCTCCAGCTCCAGATCCTGGCTGCATGCCACAGGCAGTATGTGCCTCATACTGGCCTGCATGCCACATGCACAGCAAGCTCTGGGGTTGGCACATGGTGCTTGCAGCATGCAGGGTGGATCCAGTGCTGTGGATGCTCCACAGAAGGTGGGTCCCAGTCCAGTCCACAGGGCTGGATGAGTTTGACATCATTGATATAAACTCTCAGCTAAATGGAGAATGCTATAGGACACGGGTGGGCAAATGCAGCCCATGGGCCAAATGCGGCCCACCAGCCCATTCTATCTGGCCCACAGGGCCCCTAAAAAATTTAGAAAATTAATATTTATCTGCCCCTGGCTGCTAGTCATGCGACCCTCGATGGCTTGCCAAAACTCAGTGTGCGGTCCTCCGCCCAAATTAATTGCCTACCCCTGCTATAGGAGCATTTTCCCAAACGGCTGCTACCATGAAGCTCATTCTTCATTTATCAAGGGGTATATTGAAGGTTTCCAAAACTTGGGGAGGGATATTACCCAGATGAAAGTATCAGAACAATTTTTGTTACCTGGTGATAATTGTCAGCAAGATGACTATCCACAAATGCCAATACCATGTCTTCCCTTTGCTGCTGCTTCTGATGTCTCTACAACACATTTGACCGTTTTGTTACACGTGCTTGTCTTTGTTATTGTACTCTGCAAGACCTTTCATTGTACGTGTGCCTTTGAGTAGTGGGCACTGCAGCAGGCGTTGCATAGTCTGAGGCTCTGCCACAGTCCCAGGTGGTTGAACCAATGGTATAGCCCCACTTCTTGATTAGTTCCTTGGAGAGTCCCACTCTGGTACATAGGCAATTGAGACATTGCCCCCTTTGCCATAGTTCATCAGCCCCGGTGCTAAAGACTTGGCTACTGGAGCGTCCATTTTTTCCACTGTCAGGTATTTTCTTCAGCCTCTCGTTTCACCTCTATAGTCGTGTCTCCTTAGGTGTGGCATCAGTAGGTTGGGTGCTGGTGAGGAACACCTGCATGACTTCAGATATGTGTGCTGTAGGATGGTCATACAGCGGGTGTCTCGCAGCTTGAGTTTGTCTCAATTGTTCTCTCCTGCTGGCCACTGCTCTTCTGATGTCTGAAGCTCTTCTGATGTCCTGGAGCAATGCCACCCAGCAGGTACATGCTGGTTAGGCTGGTAGGCTTCAGACATCCTGTGATGCATCAGCAGCTATCGTTCAGAATAGGGTCAAGGCACTTAGTTTGTATGGCTATCTCCCATACAGGGCATGAATACCCGGCAGAAGAGAAGCTGAGAGCCAGGGCAGTTGTTCGGATGGTTGAGGGGCTAGCACCCCCAATTTTGGGTTAGCGAGCTTATATTGAACGTTGTTCCAACTGCTCACCTTTGCTTTTGTCTTCAGGATGTGTTCTTCGTATGAGAAGGTTTAATTGAGGTTTTACTGAGCTAAGCAGTTTTACATAGAAGATGGTATTGAGCGGAGTTGTGTTTACACCCCTCCTTCTCTATTTGTCACAATCACAAATGAGAAGGCAAAACAGTTCAAATTGCCATGTGTGGATAGAGATGTGACGTTGGAAAAGCTTAAATTCTTCACCCAGCTCCAATATAGTTGTGATGACTGTGTGGTTGTATGGTTTGTTTGGATGTTATATGTTGAAAGGATTTCTTCTTTAGATGGGTTTTGTTGATCAGGGAAAGGGTTAGTAGCTAGACTGCAGAGTGAGGCCTGGCTAATGGCACTCTGCCCTGTGGATAGCACTGGAAGGATCCCTTTTCTGGAGAACTCTGGCTCTTTCTAAAACAGTGGTCTCCAACCTTTTTAAGTAGGAGATCACCTTTGGCATTTAAAAGCAACCCAAGATCTACCGTGCGCCGCCGCCACCCCGCACCCTCCCTGCCCAGCAGGTAAGTCTGTGGGGAGGGAAGGGGGTGCAGATTGAGGCAGAGTGAGAAAAGAATTATTTGGGGGTGCACCTCCCCAGCAGGTAAGTCCCACCTGGCCGGGCCCCACTCAACTTACCCCTGCTTCTGCCTCTGGTGCTGTCCCTCACCATGGGGACCTCGATCGAGCCCCCACCCCTTCCCTCCCCCATGGACTGACCTGCTGAGCTGGGGTGTATGCATGCATTCATGTGGGCACTCAGCCCCTCCATCCCAGCCTCAGTTCAACTTGAAGATCTACCGCAAGAAGCTCCAAGATATACCGGTGGATCGAGATCCACTGGTTGGTGACCACTGTTCTAGAAGATGGGGGTAGGAGGGAAGGAGATATAAATAGGGTAGCTGCAGTAAGCATGTGCCAGTGTGTGCCTACCTGTGCCTCTGTGAATGCCTGCCAGCCTGCAAGAAGCCTCCTGGTGTGAAGCCCCAGAGAGTGGAGGTGGAGGGACAGCAGCTGAAAAAGCTGAAGCAGTGGTGCAGAGCCAACCTGCTGAAGGAAGCAGAGATCTCCAGGGAAGAGGCAGAGTTTCTAACAGAGAGAATGACAAACCACCTGCAGACTGTGAAGTAAGCCCTGGCTGGGGTGAAAGAGAAAAGTGTTATGTTTTTGTCCTCCCTAGTTCTGTTGTAGTGTTTCCCCTAATTATTAAGGGTGGGTTATTTTATCCCTAAAAGTAACTGTGATGTAACAATCTCTCACCTAATGGGGAGTTTACCAAGTCAGGGGTCCCATCACAAAAGTATTGGAAACTACCTACTGCTCCTTGCGTGTTATGTTTTTTGCAAAAAAAAGTACGTTACTGACCTGGCAAGTACCTTCTCCACAAAGCTTACGGATACCCTATTCTTACTGGTCTCTAAAGGCAATATGTTTCAAAGGTAACTCAAAATACATTTGATAGTCTTTTGAATCTGTGGTATTAGCAGTGGTAAAGAGGCAGTCATGGCTCCAGAGATCTGGTTCAAGTCACAGTTGAGGATCTTCACTTTGAAGAGTTAAACTACTTCAATGAAAAAACAAATGAGATGCTACAGACACTTGAACTTCAGAGTTACATTGTGCTTCCTAAGGGTCAATATACTTTAAGCAGAAGTTCAGGCCTTATAGTAAATGCTGTTGTGATTTTCAGTCAAACTTCTGCCTTTTCTGTAACACTGCTGCTGCTGACATTTCATGCTGATGACCCCCCTTATAAAACACTAGAGAATTCCACATGCTCAAACAGCTGTTCGCTGGTCCTTGTTACTGTGCCTTTGACATCAGACAGGATTTGATGTTGCAGCCAGGAAATACGAAAAGACCACTACCAGCCTCCTTTTTCACAATTGTTTAGCCCGCTGCTATTCCACCTGGGCCAGATTAAGTTGGACTAATGGATCCTAGACATGTTAGTAAACAAAGTATAATAATATCAAGTTCTTGTTTCTACATTCCTCACATTTCCCCTTCTCATCCCTTTTCAGGGGCTACTCTTATAGGAGCTTGCTCAAGCTCAGGGTCTGCTCATTGTTGGCTCCAGGAGCCATAGAAAGAGCTTCCATACATCTCAGGGGAAATTGATATCAAAATATGGTTCTACAATAGTTCTAAGAAGGAGGTAACCAGTCTTGGACATTTAAAAATAAATAAATAAAATATCAGTGCTTTCATTCATGAGCTCAAGTTCAGGAGACTAACTGTTGCAGTTATACATCATCCCTACAAACAAGGGGATTGGTTTTCATCTTTCTACGTACAAAATGCTCATTTCCTCCATACAGAAAGTTTCTGTTTCATGGTGGGTTAGGAGTGCCACTAATAAAAAGTGTCTATGGCTCCAAGAATGTTTACTACGGCCCTCTTGGTAGTAGCTATCCACCTCTGAAGACAATGGACTGCAGTTCACCCATTTGGATGACTGGCTAATTAGGCAGCCACCTTTGAATAGGCCTGATGATCAACTTGCAGAACTCAATTCTGGTCCTCGTACAGAAGCAGAAACTACTTTGAGGTTGGTGTCAATAAAGGCTTAGCTGCCACCAGATTCTCTTCCTAGAAAAGCTTGTCCTGTCATTTAAGAAGTGCCTTTTAATAACAGCAAGGAGACATCTCTAATTCTTGTGGCACATAGCCTCTTGTACCTGGTACACCACGTACTGGACTTCATGTCAGAGAGCTGCAGACCTGGACGAGGTCTGAATATCATTGCTGCAGCTTCTGTCTCAGCATCTTCCTCTCACCTAGGGCTCTCCCTAAGCTCTTTCTCCCTAAAAGTGACGGAGGATCCCAAGCTCTGTTACAGGCAGTTCCATCAACAAGGAGAGTGTGTGATAGTCATTGTAGATCCCAACGATAGCCTTCTATCCAAATAAGGGAACTGTAAGGAGCCACCCAGTGTTCCTACCAAGGTGATCATCACTGATTTTTATCTGGCGGAGCATGTCAATTTGCTGGTGTTCTTCTCAAAGCCTAATTTCTCCTGAATTGGGGCCTCACTACACTTTGTCAATGTCAGAAGAGCCTTATCCTGCTGTCTCTGTGGGATCTCTTCTTTCTGCAAATCCATCCAACTGGATATCAGGCTGAATAAAAGTATGCTGTGAGATTGCTGGGGTGCAGTTGCCATTGTGGATATCAATCCATTCCTCCAGAGCCAGACCAACTCTATAGGCTTCGTACGCAATGCCCTTCATAAGTGGTGCTTGCAGGGTGATTAATTGGGGTGTGTGTAGACGAAACGGGGGCCCTAAATTGAAGTGATGGGTTTTTTAAAAACACTGCTCCAATTTAGGGTGAAGTAAACCCCTGTGTCATGTACACCTGTGTCTTAGCTGCCTCTCCAGTGGCGGGGAGAGGAGGGGAAGGCGAGCTGCCGGCTGGTGGCATAGTCCCTGGGCCTTAGGCGGGGTGGGGAGGTGCTGGTGCTTCCCTCTGCAGTAGCGGCAGCCCCCCTCCGGTGGCACCCACCCACAGGCACCCATCTTGGGCAGTCCCAGGCGTCACCACAGCCATGGAGGAAAGGACCAGGTCCCCACACAGATCATGCAGGCAGTCAGGCTCCAGGGGAAAAAAATAAAAAAGATCAGGCTCCCCACATTTTCTGGGCGGAGCCTGCCTTGCCAAGCTGCCTGCAGGGGCTGCCTGCACAGTCCCTGAGCTGCACGGAGCCCAGTACATTGCTTCGCGGCTATAGGGCAGCAAACTAAAAGTCCTCGGAAGTGTTTTAGTTTGCTGCGCCACAAAGTCATTTAAGGTGCGTTGCACCACCCGATGTGTTAAAGCAGCTGAAATTAATGCACAATACACCGCCAATGCATGCAAACACCAACACCATTAAAGCAGTGCAAAAGCATTTAACCCGCTTTAAAGTGTCATGCACACATACCCCTTGTTTCGTGTACACATGCCCTTGGAGCTCAAATTATATGTTCACTAAGCATTATGCCATCGCAAAACCCTCTAGAATAGGTGCTTCATCCAGTAGGGCAGTCCTGCACTTGCTGTTTGTCTGGAGAACTGCAAGGCAAACTTTCAGTTGTATGTGGGCACTGTTGTGGAAGCAACAATAGTGAGAATGTGTATGTAGAAAGTTACTTGCAAGAAAAATAAATTACTTAACAGTAGCTAGAGTTCTTCAAGATATATGGTCCACATATGTTCACATCTTGCTGCCTTCTCACTTCCTCAGAGTCATGTACAGTATAAGAGTGTTTCAGAGGAAGCTGAGGAGTGGGAAGCATGCACCACCCTTTGTCCCTTCAGTGTGGGGAATAGAAGGAAAGGGCAACTAGAGTGTACTTTACAGGTACTGCTAAGGGGAAAAGTCTCTAATCAAATGTTTGGGATGAGAACGTGAATACAGACAATGAGTCTTAAAGAACTCTAGTTACTGGCAAGTGACATTTCAGAAAGAAGTAGAAGTGAGGTTTGGGATTAGATAACATGCTGTCTTTGGGAGACTCTACTTCTTGATGTCCTAACATGGGAAACCCAATTGTCACACATCAGTTTACCAATACTTTTAAAAATAATATTAATTAAAACAGCTGGCCTGTGAGCCACATTGTGGATGCTCACTTGGTTTTTTTTTAATTTAGGGACTGTACAAAAAAGAGAAATCCATATATCCCAAAACTTTATTATTATGCAGTTCTCCCCAACTTCTAAATGTTACCCCAAAGGTATGTTACATGACTACTCTTGGTTGCATACTTATTACTTAGAGATATTTTTAAGCATAGTGTTTTAATTTGCTTTCAGTAAGTTCAGGCATTCAAAAATACTTATACACATATGGATGCTTTGTAAAAATGTAAGCATGAAGTGCTGATGAGGAATTAGGTCAGAAGCATGCCTTATCTTGGTTGACATTTACATTGAAGGACTCATACGTGACATACAGGGCTCAAGGATAATTCTAAAATGTTAAATAGCTAACCTCTATGGTACAATTTATCTCAATTATTATACTTTTTAGAAAGGAAGATGATTGGATTTCAATATACAAGGACTTATTTAGCTCATACTATGTAATTCTTAAATATATCAAACAAAGAAGAATATAGTACTTTCTACAGAGTTGGGAATATATTTGGGAGGGCAGAGGACCAGCTATGCTATTTAAAATAAAAAAAGTAATGTTGAATTAAAAATAAATACATTTAGTGTCTGTTCATGCCAATTCATGGAAAAAGGCATTAATGGAAAAATACGGTCTTGTTGGTGGTATGGTATCTGAAATTCCTGGGGTGGATGTGTAGAGAGAAGCTAGATGAACCAATGGGTAGTGCTCTACCCTGGGTTATGGGAGACCTGGGATCCATTTTCTTCCCCTGTGGGTATTTAAGACAGATATTGGAAAAAAAATATTCTGGCAGTGAGATGGAATGACCCAGCTCAGGTCCAAGGTAGGCAAGAACTAGGTGTGCCGCCACTGTTTCTCCCTGCCTGCCTTCCACCCCTACCAAAGCCCCACACCTCTGCAATGCCACAGAAGCCTCTAGCTCCTTGGGCCATGTCTTGCCAACACCTGACTTAAGCCATAGGCATCCTAGGAAAACCCAAACTGTGCTGAGGAAGGAAAAAGTTATGACTATAAAATGCAACACGTTGTATCAAGGTAAATCTGCCCAAACCTGGAAGTTTATACCGTGATTATTCTATTCCCAGATATTTTGTTCCCAGGGCAGTTGTTCATTTATGTGTAACTATCCCAGTGCACTTTTCTCTAGTCTTTTGCCTCAAGGAGAGAAAAAGAGAGGAGACTTTAAAATGGGGACAGCAGTGCTCCCATAGCATTAAAATAGCTTTACAAGGATGAATTATCAAAGATAGTGATGAGCCTTGGATACTTTGTTGTTGGGGGCTATATAAATAGCATAGATAAGGAAGTACAGTAGCATCCTTCTTCAACAACCTTACAATACAGGGTCTCCTTGCTTAAATGTTGTCTATTAGTCTTTAGTTATTATCTGTTCTAAGTCCATCTGGTGGTGACATGTTGCCAAGAAAATATATGTGAATTTAAAAAAAATGTATACAAGGTTATGAATAATCAATATATAAATTTAAGAAATGAAATTTATGAGCGAAATAACCAGCAATGGAAGATAAACTTTAGGACCCAAACCATGTTGTTTTGGGGACAGATCTTCAGATGGTTTACATCAGGGGCAGGCAGCTCTTTTGGCTGAAGGGCCACTTAAGTTTTGGTGAGCTGTTGAGGGCTGCATGGATAGCTCTGCACCTTGACAGTTGCCCCGCCCCCCCAGCTGCCATGTTGGGACCAGAAGTTCTGTCCCCATCCCCTGACCTTTGCCACTGGAAGTACCTCCCCTTTCCCCAGAAGTACTCCTTTTGGGAGGGAGGGTGCTGCAATCTTGAAACAGAAAAAATAATCATATACAAAACACCTACTATATACAAAAACATCTACTATAACTTATTTTAATTTTATTTAAGAATATTTTATACTAATTTATGTACGTTTCCGAAGTGTATCTAGAGGTGATTGCATAATAGCTCAAAATACAATCCTACTCATATATTGCATGTGGGCGGTAAGGGGATGTATGTGGGGGGTATGGTTGGGGAGTGTGTGAGGGTATAGTGAGTGGGTGTACATGGAGGGGTGTATGTGGTTGGGGTGGGGGCTGTGGGAGGGTGTGGGGTTATGGTGGGTGCAGTGGGAGAGAGAGAGATGGGGCCGGGCTGCAGACACCATTGCGTGCGGCTCGTGCAGACTGTGTGCGAGCCTCACACGATACAGCTAGGCAGACCTCATGTCCAGACTGCATTCTTGCCAGTCCCAGGGCATCAGCACGGGCTCTGCACTCCCACCTGCAGGTGCCACTCCCCCGCCATTTCCATGCTTTTCCTCCTGCAAGCCTGCCTGCTGCTGCTGCTTCCCAGCTGCAGCCGCCACCACTTCCTGCCACACCGGCCACCACTTCTCACAGCCCCCCCACCACTCCCTTCGCTGCCACTCCCCACACCCACCGCCACTTCCTGTGGTACCCTTGCCAACACCACTGCTTTGTGCAACCCGTCAGCTTTAAGATGTTTTCTTGTTTTACAGCACTCCGCCAGCTACAGCTTATTCACATCCAACCACTGTACCGAGCTACACCATCCAGCAAACTCCTGGGGTGGAACATCCTGTAACACCATCTTATGCTCCTGCAGCCCAGGCTGCCAGACCATTTGCTACTCATGTCTATGGAGTGTACCAGACACATTCAGGACCGGACTATGGTTACAGAGCACCGCAACAAGAACCTACCCCCCAGCCTACCACAGCACCAAACTACCAGGTATTCATCCAAGAACCCTTTTGTTGACTTCATTGTTGTTGTTTGGTAACGTGTATGAGACTGTTCATATTAAACCACACAGGAAAAACTTTTTCTTATGTAGAATATCAAGGGTGGGATAGCGAGTATGAAATCATACTAGTACTGCTACTAATAATAGTAAGCATGTAATAATTCTTTACTCCATTTGTAGAGTAGAAACAAACAGGTCTTTTCAGATATTTCTTCCAATCAGCTCAGTGTCCAGAATTAAAAAAATCACCTGCTTTTAGCTCATTGTACTACTTGATGCCATTATTCAATGAGTTGGATGTAACTGTGAGTGAATCTGCTATTATCCAACTACAGATAAAGAAAAGGTTAAGACAGTATGAAAGGCTGTGAAGGTTACATGACCTGAATTTTCTTCCTTGGTATTAGAAGGTATATCATGTGGGGAAAAAATGAATTTGCTACAAAGTATATTTATGTTGGCATCTTTGTGCTTGGTGTATGCTTATTTTCTAAACCAAGGCTGTCCAACTCCAGAGCAGCTAGGGGCTGCACACCACACAGGTTACAGGTCTTGGGTTGCATGTCCTGCAGGCTGCATGCTGCAGGGGCTGCACAGTCTTGTTAAGACCCCCACTGCATGCAGCCTTCCAGCTGTGCAAGCAATGCGAGCCCCACACTGCCACCTGAGCCCTACGCTGCCACCACCACACAGGCATTTCCCCTACTTCCATTGCTGCCATGTGAGTAGCATGAGCCTCCTCTGCACTGTGAAAGCAGCCCACTTCCAACACTGTATGGGCGATTTTTCCTCTCCCACAGTTGTGAGCCCCCTGCATCATGAGCCCCTTGCCGAAACCCCTCACTGGCACTGCTATGTGGGCAGGGTGCCTTCTGCTGTGCTGCTTCAACTCGGGGACTCCAGCTGCCACTGCATCTAGAGTAATGGGAGTACTGGTAGTCAGGCAGAAACCCAGGGAGGGTTGGGGGATAGGTGCTATGTGTTAACCTTCATGGACAGGATGCAGCCCAGAGGCCCAGTTGGAGAGCCCTATTCTAAACAGTAATATAGTACTTTTTAAAAAGACATAGTCTTAGTATTATCTGATTTTGTTCTGTTATACTGTACACAGGAGGTAATAGTCCTTACTTAGTTTATGTTGATTTACCTCTATTATGAATCCTCAGAAAGTGCTTATTCCATACATTGGCAACCTTTACAATTAAAGCATTTTTAAAAATTGATCTTCATGCCAACTTACATGGCAGGCAAGATTGCATAATCGCCTCTTCTCTAAAAAAACTTCTATACTTGCAGGAGAATCTATATTAAAATTTCCCAATCCACTGAACTACAACATAGGCTTTGTAGTAGGCCTGAAAGGCTAACAAATTTGAGGTATGAGCTCAAGGGCCTGAGAGTCATGGAAGCAATCACTCTTCACAGAGAACACCCTGCCAATAGTTACATCCCTCTCCTGATAGCTATTGTGGGAGTATGTATGCTGCTGAAATAGCCACTATGAATTTCCATTGTGCCATTTCATTGTCATTTTTTAAAGGAGAATGTACTTTAATGGCTTTTTTTTAACAGTAGCCTCAACTAATGCCTGAGGAGCATTCTTGTGTTTTGCAGGTGATTGAGTAAATCATTGTCTTTGGGTTCCTTATGATTGATTTTAGGAACGCAATTTTATTTTGAGTATTTTGTTCCAGGGTTATAGTCTTGATCTAGTGAACTTGCTGATAACGCTTAGCAAGGAGTGGGACTAAGTTTGGCTAGGTATATAAACCTGCTTATAGAGAACCTTAAGCAGCAGCTATCTGCCTTAGCAGCAAGGACTGGACAGTTACCAGCTATTGTGATCTTCACTGGATGCTGTCTGCCTGAAGAGAGAGAGGAGAATGTATCTACATGAAAGTGCAAGCTGATAGCCATGATGGAAGAAAAGGTACATGGTCTTCAAAAACAGCTGATCACCTTGCAAAGCAGCAGGGAGATGGAGGATTTCTGGGATACTGAGGCTGGGTCATTACTACAGTTAATCTGCTGGAGAAAACAGTGGAGTCAGGTGCCAAGGGGAATCAAGGAAACAAAGAAGACTGAAAATCTGTAACCAGAAAAAGAATCCAAAGGATATATCCAGCACCTGAAGAATATTTGATCCTTCAAATTGTGAATAAGACATTTGAAGAGAACAACCTACAAGAACTAGCTGGAAGAAAATAGCAGTCAGCAGAAGAAAAAAATGCTTCATAGCTCAAGCTAGGTGGATCTCTTAGAAGCCTAACATGATTGACAGTTGACTTCAGAAGAGAATCATTCTGGGGGGATTGCTAAGACTGGATAATGCATTCTGAAAGGGGCAGATGGATAACAGAACAGTTTGCTGCCTTCTAGGAGCAAAGGAGGACATCATCTCAAGAGTAATTGAGTTTCTGAGGTCACTAATTGAAACTCCTATGGGGATCCACTTTGACACTAGTGACCCCTCATCAGAAACAATTTTATCGAAGAGGTAACTGAAACAGTAGGTAATCTTATATTTCTGTTTCCATCAAGTAAGCGAAAATGAGGTATGAGGATGAGATCTAGTTCTAAAATCTTGAAGGACACAGCATGAATCAATCAGTTCACCAACTATAGATAATACTTCATTTGTTCAATAATTCTGTTTTAAATGTAAAATGTGCTTAAACGTTTTTTCTAATATATCCAACATACTTAAGATTAGTTTAATGAACTAATAAAAAGAACCCTAAAATGCTCTTTATGTCCATTTTTCATTGAACTCCAGTTTTTGTGCAAATGAAACTTGGCACGTACCATGAATAAAAAAAACTTATTGTGGCACAGTACTTTTGGGTGCCTGCCACTTTAAGGGCTTGGAGTGGCAGCAGGGCAGCCTGCAGGTGCCTTCCAGCCCTGATGAGGCAGTCACATGACTGCAGGCAGACCATGTGATTGGGGGAGAGGGTTGAGCAGCTTCCATTTTAGCTCTCACCCTCAGGGCTGAGCCAGCAGTCTGCTGCTGGCAGCTGGAAGAACACCACCCGGCTGAGCGGCTGCTCAGAACATCTTAAAGGTAAGGGCAGGAGCTGTGGGGATGGCAGGAGGATCCTGGTCCTGGGCATGACCAAAAACTAAACCCTGCTGGGGAAGGATAGTCTGGTGGGAGTACACCTGGTGGGGTAGTTCCCCAGAAATGCCAGGCCAATTGCCTCCCCAGTGAAAGATGGGTAGAGGTGCCTTATAACCTCAGCTCCCACTACCCAGTGGGTAATTTTAAAGCCGAGAGTTAGCAGTGGGGCCAGGCATGTCTATGGACACCTGAGTCCATGGAGTGTAAGACCCCAAACTCTGTGAAGGGGCATAGAGTTGGCCCCAGTGAGGGGGCAGAAAGGGGCTCTGTGAGGGGGTGAAAGTGTATAGAAGAGCCTGCACAGAGTAGGGCGTATGGGGGCGACTGAAGGACTGTGTGTGTGTGTGTGTGTGTGTGTAGAGTAGGTTTGCAGGGGTGACCTGAAGGGCAGCACAAGGGCCAACCCCCACAAGTGGCAACAGGAGCAAATTCCCTGGAGAAGGGCTAGCGGCTGAGTTCAGCCTAGTGTGAGGGATAAGACTAGTACCGTGTAGAGTAGTGTTGCTGGAGTGACCCGAAGGACTGCGTATGGAATGGCCGGAGCGAGAGTAGTTAAAGCTTGATGGCCCGAGGGGGGACACTCAAAGAGCAGGGCAGGTTGTGAGTGGCCCAGTGAGGGGCAGGATGAATGAGGCCCTGTGAGACGGGACGGAGTGCAAGAGGGGAATGCTACAGGCCCAGCAAGGGGCAGAGTTTAGCCCAGTCTTGGACCAGAGCTGTTATCAATTTGCAGTGCTATCTGCGAGGCATGGGACATGTTGTAGGGATGGTACAGAGCTGTCTACAATGCTCTAGGCATCCAGGCATTTAATGGGCAGCCTCCAGCACTCAACATCTATTTTATTACACCAAGTCATGGCAGGGAGACGGGGCAGACTGCTCTAGACAGGTGGGTGGGCTGACGTTAAGATCTAGTCTTGAGTTGGCCTCTTGTCATACCTATTAATTACGAAATGCATCATTCACCATTTCCAAACATAGCATGTCCAATACAAATACCAGTAAGTTTGTTAAGGGACACAGTTGCTTAAATCATAATCAGACTTTAGTAAATAAAAAAAAAAATGCAGAACAAAAAATAAATTAACTAAGTTTTTCTGATTGCTGATTTAAATTATGATTAAGATCAGTTACTTTAAATATTTTATTTAAATTAGTCTATTGTAGGCCTAGAGTTTTATACAGGTTTATGCCCTTCGTCATTTTAGAGCTCTTGAACCGGTTTAGTTTTTGCTTCCTCCCCCTTGGGGTTAAACTTCAAAAGATTTGTTGCCTATATTGTTTCTGTTTTGAGAATTTGCATGAGTTAGTTCCTAGTGTTTTGGTCCCTAAAGTATTCCCTGTCTCACCTACTGAGCCAAGTATATCATTGCTAGCAAACTCTCCAAGATAAATATAATGCCTGTAACTCTGATGCAATAGTCCTTTAAATCTACAGGCATTTATACACATACTTTTCTGTCCTGCGACCCAGCACTTAGGAGCAGACTCAATTAATCGAGTCTGCTCTGCATGCAAGCTGAGGTTACCTGCGCCACATGCAGTTGTACAAGTGGCGAAATGTGCGTCAGTGCGCAGAAAATGGCAGCAATGCACTTTTGAACTAAAGCATCTCAGATGTGTTTTAGTTCAGAAGTGCACCGCCGCCACTTTCTCAGCGCTGACACACATTTTTCTACTTATACAACTGCAGGTTTCACAGTGCCGGGTGCCTCCATGTGTAAAAATGCCCTACATGTTTTACTAGTAGCATTCATCACAGTCACCGCAACCCAAGTTTTGACAGCAATGCTATGTCATAAAGGTTGAATGCTATCCTTTGAGTATATACACAAAACAAGAGTATTGCTATAAAAAGATGCCAGTAAGGGTTCTGAAGCTGTACAAGGGTAGCAAAACCTCTCCTACTTTACTCATCTGGGGTCAAAATTAGGTAATTCAGCTAACTTGTATCTGTACAGGATCATGCAGACATAGCAGTTACAGTCTAACAGCTGCTGCACATTTCATAGTAGCTCCCTCTTCCCTTCTAAAGCAGCTAAAACATACGTTTGTCCATCCCTTTGGATATATAAAAAGGGACATAACACACAGAATTACAGAAGTGATCATGTCTGTTTACTTAGCATTGCAACACCATTACCAGTACCCACATCCATGCTTTCAGTTTAATGTGGAAGAATGGGCAAAATTCAAATGTGGAGCTCTGAAACTTGGTCAAGGGTGGGAAAGCAAGCTTTACAACGTTAAGCTTAAAGAACCCAATTTATTCACATATCAAAGAGGAGGTATAAGATGTAAATTGATCAATGTGTGTAAGTACCTTAATCTGGGGGGAAAAAACAACTCTAATGGTAGTGGGAGATAGCTTTTCAGTCTTGCTGACAAAGACAGAACAAGACCCAGTGCCTGGAAATCAAAGTTAGACAAATTAAATCTCAAAAGCTGCAATAATCTATTAGAGAGGATAATTAAACCCTGCAAAAACTTACTAGAGAAGATGGCAGACTTTCATATCTTTCCAAAATCCAGTTTCTGGGAGAAATTCAACAGCCTGTATATGCAGGATGTAGGTTGAATGGCTGTAAATAATCTCTTTTGACATGAAGTCTTGTGAATCTTCCTGTTTGTTATCTTCTTTTGTGGACCACACCTAGAGATGAAATGCAGATGGAGTGGACCAGTACCATAGAGGTGGTACAGAGAATCTTCTTTAAATCCCCAGCTGATATACCATGTTTACAGTCAACTGGTAGCTAAATTGATGTCATGAAGAAATTTTCTCCCAGGTCAGATTGGCGGGACCTTGGGGGTTTGTTTCCTTCCTTTGTAGCGGGAAGCATGGAACATTTGCCAGCATCATCCAAGTATATACTGTCAGTTGAGTAGCCTGCCATTACAAGGGCCTTGGTCATTGATGTCACTTTTGACTTTTACATTGATTGGATATGAGGCCAAAATGTTTCAGCCAAACTAAGATTATTGGGAGTATAGAGATGATTGGGTGAAACTGAATGGACTTTGAAATGTAGGTTAGACTAGATGGTCTTTTCGGGCTTTAAAATTCTTCTATAAAACTGTTTGAAATGAGATATGGTTCACAGACTAACAATAAACCATCATACTTTGCACTTCTGTTAGCAACAACACTATTTTATCATCTTATACTTGAACTCTGAACATCAGTGTTGCCACATCTTGATAAAGAAAAGGTGCATTATCACTACCCATGCTCCCCTATATCTTATAAATAAATAAATCGATTTAAAGTCTTTCATGAATACAAAATCCTTATGATTTTACAAATGTTTGTTGCTGATGTAGTTGTGTTCCAGCTATCATTTCTGTTAGTTACAGCAGCAATCTCTGCCTTCATTCTGCTAATATTTCCATTGTTTGCTGCCTGTATAACTTATAGGGCTGTAAGAAGCTTTGGGTGCTGATTCGATTTGGAGGAGATTCGGTCCAATTTGGTGGCCAAATCTCCCAAATCTGAATCAAATCAGGAGACTAATTAAAAGGTCTGAAACGATTTGAAGCTCTCCAAATTGATTTGGAAAAGATTCAGAGAGCTTCTGTGATTCAGGCAGTCCTAGCTCGCTGCAGCAGAGAGCTGGACCCAGACTCCATGCCGGTAAGTAGGGGGTAGGGGAGGGGGCGGAGGGGACCATGAGGGGACCCCTGCCAGGCCCCATCCCGAAAAAAAAAAAAAAAAAAAAAAAAAAAAAAAAAAAAAAAAAAAAAAAAAAAAAAAAAAAAAAAAAAAAAAAAAAAAAAAAAAAAAAAAAAAAAAAAATAAAAAAAAAAAAAAAAAAAAAAAAAAAAAAAAAAAAAGCCCCACTCACCAGCTGCTTCAGTGGCCTCAAGGCTTCTGGGGGCTCATAGCAGAGCCCCCCACGCAGTGTGGGGTAGTGGGGATCACCCCCTGCCTGGCAGGAGCCAGTGAGTTGGGCCTTTTTTAAAGGGATGGAGGTGGGGCAGGTGGGGCAGCCATAGAGGGGCTGGGAGCAGGCAGGGGTCAGAGGGCTTATTGAAGAGCCCCTCACGCAGCACGGGGTAGTGGGGGGCAGCAGGGATCCCCCCCTGCCTGGCAGCAGCTGGTGAGTGGGGGCTTTTTTTCCTCTTTTTTTAAAGGGCCAGCAGCTGGGAGAGCGGGCAGGGGATGAGGCCGATTTGGAGATTTGGCTGATTTGGCGGCGGTCAAATCTCTGAATCAAATTTGGCCAAATCAATTTGGGACAGTGATTCGAATCGCCAAATCAAATCACTGTCCCCCGAATCAGCCAAATCCAAAGCGAATACTAGCCACTTTGCACAGGCCTAGTAACTTCCTGCTTTGTCTGTTGTTACCTATTACGGATGGCATAAACGTACCCCTATAAAAATGACAAAAGTCAGCGCTTTATGTCCTTCAGATTCCTTTTCCGGACTCATTTCTGTCATGACACCTGTAAGTACTTCCAGCTGATAAAATATGATGTGTACCCAGATAATCTGCCATTATTGGTTTGTCCTTCTTTCCCTCTTGTCCTCGCCTGTTATTTTTTGCTTCAGTTGTTTGTTTTGTAATTACATACCTGAATGTGTCAGTTCTGGGGGTGGCGGTTGTCTTTTTGGTTTTGATATTTTTATAAGACCTAACACAATGCATTCCAACCAGTGACTGAAGTAAGGTTTTAGGTACCATTATGAATAAATTGGTATTAAAGAATTTTTCTGATAAGTTCTTTTGAGGTCTGGGTTTTTGTGCCCTATTCTGTTTAAATAAACCTAAAATTTCTAATTCTTTTATGCTGCAGCATATGCTATGTGATCAAGGCAAATTTCCAGAGAACCAAAAGAGGTGCAAGTCTGAGAACATGCAGAGCTTTTCTGTCCTAAAGTCCAAGGATGATCCATTCTGAATAAAGAATATTTGTGGTGCTCTCTTTAAATATCTTTCTAAAATAAACTGACTTTTTCCAGTTTACAGAAATAAAGATATTAGGACAGTTTTTTCATTAAGTATACAGAATGGCTTTCAGTAGCGGATCCAGAAATGGAGCAAGGGGTGCATTTCACCCCTCTCTTTGTCTGTGCCATACATGCCAGAGCCCTCTTAAGTAGTGAACTCTGAGTTCATCAGCTGATCAGGGCAGGGTCTGGATGGACCCCCCTGCTTTTCGGTGTCTCCAGACCCAAGTGTTGAATTCTGCTGATGTTTGCTCTTCCCCTCCCTCCCTCTCCCTGCTGAATTCAGAAGCAGGGAAAGGACAGGACAAGCAGCGGTGGCAGTGCTCACCCCCTAGGCTCTGGAGCCATGCAAAAGCAGGGAATCTGGCCAGACCTGGCACCAAGATCTCATGCGTGGTACAGCCAAAGAGGAGTGTGACTGTGCCACTGCACCCTGTCTGGATCTGCCCTGATGGATATCAGGTTTGGTTTTTTTGTTTTTTTTCATGTGCCTTTTCTAAGTATTGGGTGGTGTACTGATTATCTTTCTTGTTTTCTGTTTAAATTTCGTATGCAGGATAATTACAATTATGGACGATCTCCATCTGCAAGTAGCTATGGGAGCAAACAGTACTATCAGCCACCTGCTCCCCAACCTCAGCACACTGTCACAGATTCTTACTACCCATCGAGTAAGTACCACAACTTTCCTGACTTTCATGTCTTTTTTTTTTTTTTTTTTTTTTTTTTTTTTTTTTTTTTTCAAGTATTGATGGTCTAGAAATGTTCACAGGTTTATTGGCAACGGAGTATCTGTTTCAGATAAATGTCAATTAGACTCTTTAACAACATTGGAAGGTGCCATACATTTTCTCTAATGTATGTTGTGTGTTTTTTCCAGTTCTTTATACTTAATTCATGTTATTTCAGACTAATATCACCACACAAGATATAAAATAATCTGGCAATATAAGCAATATTTCACCATACCAGTTTATTTAGAGAGTTGTCCAAAATGACACCAACTGATAAAGTGTAAACAGAAATCCAAGAGATGAAACCAAGCTGGAAATACTGTTATTTATAGTTTGAATTTGAAGAGAAATCTGAAATGCAATTTAAGTATTAAGTATTAGAACTCCATTCCTTTTCATGGGTGTGTGCTCATTAAAGTGAAAAAATAGTTTTAGGAGGTGTCTTGTTTGAGTGACTGGAAAAGCATGTCCATTGTTCAGGCCTCTGGGCATGTTTACATTTTAAACGGTAATTTCATATCAAATAAACAGTGCCCTTTTATGGAGAAAACTATAACCAAATATGGAGGGAAAGTTTGCATTTTATTGAGAAAACAAAAAGCATAGAAACTGACATTCATGCAAATTTGTTTGTTTTTACTTTTTTAGCTATGCTTTATTTCATTTTTTGTAACAATTTAGTTTTCTACATACGGCTGAAATAATAGTTTTAAATTTCTAGGGATGGTAACTGAAGTCTTTTCTGCCTACAGGAGTAAATCTGTGTTGTTGCTATTTCAGAGATGATGTGCATCTCATTAATCCTGTGTTTATTAAAAATTCTTATGATATCTTTGTGCGTTTCCCATCAGGAACAAATTGGGTCATTCATTTTGCAAAAATTGGTTATCATTCTGACTCAGAATTATTTTATGTTTAAACAAAGCTGTTGCAACAGTTTTATTGAAAATTCCAAAGAAAAATGTATTCTTATGAAGACTTGTTCAAGGGTATTATTTGGCTAGAGACTTATCAAGGGTTCTACAAATGTATAACAGGTTTGATAAGCAGTTGCCATAAGTAAAAAATATATATCATGGTAACTTTTTAGTAACTTTTACATCAGGGATACAAGGAAAATATTTACAAAGACAGCTAAACAAAATTCTTCTTCGTACAGTTCCACTCTGCAGAGCACTATCTTACGAGTTGTCATTTGACTAATTCCCCCTTTTCTTTTCTGTTTGCTAATGGTTCACAATCAGGTACTGCAAGACCCTTTTAAGAGTGCATGCATAGCCAGACCAGAAAGGCACATAAACCAGTTTAAGTGATCAGAAACTGGTTTAAACCTGTAAGGGAACATAAGTTCAGTGCACATAAACCAGATTCAAAGTTGCTGAAACTAGTTTAAGATAAACCTGGTTGAACGTAGTATCAGACTTAACTGATTTGGGTCAAACTGGTTTATGCAACTTCTGTCCCAGACCCTTCCTAGTTTAAATTAAATCAGAGTCCTTCAGCATCCCAGAATGCTCTGCAGCCCTGGGCTGGGCTGTCTGTTCCAGCCAAGCAGGGTTGGCCTTGCTCTTCTCCTCCCTAGCACACTATCACTGCTCCAGCTGGCTGAGAAAAGGGTGGGAATGGAAAACCCTGCTCTGGAGTGCTGCCAGGTCTGCCTGGCAAGGGGACAGCAGCCCCAGGCATCCCTAGCTCCCCACACCCCTCACTGCTTTATCAGCAGGAGCAGGGGTGGGTCCAGACTCTGGTAGCCTGAGGGGAAGTGGGGGTTTAATCCCCACATTGCAGGGGGGATGGCGCAAGCACCAGTAGGCTCTGCTCGTGCACCTTGAGCCATGAACCCAGGACCACAGGGGCCAGATGCTAGTAGGCTGAGGGGAATGGAAGTTTAATCCTCCCATTGCAGATAGCAGCGATGGGAGGGGCACTGACACAGCGCCCTGGGCCAAGTTCCTCCAAAGAGTGGCTAGCCGGCCGCAGGGAGGGGGCAGAGAAGGGGGATGTGACCTGGCTGCAGGGAGGGGGGCGGGGCCAAGACTAGGTATGGTGCCTGACTCACTGCTGCCTCCTACTCTGGCAGCACAGACTGGGCTGGGCCGCAGTTTACAGGTGGGCTGGAGCTGCAACATAGCTCTCCACCCCCTCCCTCTCCCAGCAGCAGCAGTGACAGAGCAAACTATTGCGGTGGGCATAGATGAAGCACCTGTCACCTACTGCCTGCTCGTGGCAGCACTGGGCGTTTGGGGCGGGCTGCTGCAAGCCAGGGGCATGGACAGTTGTGGGGGCAGGCAATGGACCACTGCAGCCCGGCCCCGCCCCACAGCCCAGGGGCCTAAGCAGTGAGTGACCCGCAGCAGCCCACCCTAAGCACACAGCACCACTGCGAGTAGGACCTCCACCCGCTGTGACAGTTCGCTCCGCTGCCGGGAGAGGGAGGGGCAGGCTGCCATAATCCAGTCACTACCTATGCTCCTGGGCTGTGGGGCCGGACTGGACCAGGCCGCACTCCTGGGTTGCGGGTCCGGGCGTTCAGGGTGGTCTTCTGTGGTCCAGGGACATGGGCAGCAGCGGGTGGAGCCAAGGGACCCACCACAACCCAGTGCAGCTCAGCCCCATGACCCAGGAGTGCAACCCGGTCCAGCCTGGCCCCATGGCCCGGGGGCGTAGGCAGTGACTGGTCCATGGCAACTCGCCCCTCCCTCTCCTGGCGGCAGCACTGGAGGAAGCCATCATGGTGGGGGGAGGTGAAACACTTGTCACCCACTGCCTACTTGTGGCAACACCAGGTGCTCTGGGCAGGCTGCCATGGGCCAGTCACTGCCTAGGTCCCTGGGCCAAGGGGCCGGGCCAGACCGAGATGCAGTGGTCCATTGCCTCCCTCTGCCACTGCCCAAACCCCTGGCCCACAGCAGCCCACCCCAAGTGCCTAGTATCACTGTGAGCAGGCAGCAGGTGACAGGTTTTTCACCTTCACTGACCCTCATCCCCTGGGGCTACTCCAGGCTGGGCCACACTGCCACAGCAGAAGGCAGTGGTGAGTTGGGCTCTGTACCTAGCCTCAGCTGCCTTGCTCCTTGCAGCCAGGTCACATCCCCTCTTCCCACAGCTGGCTGGCCTCTCCTCAGAGGGACTTAGCTCAGGGCACTGTCTGTGCCCCCCTGCCACTGCTGCCTGCAGTGGGGGGATTAAACCCCCCCTTCCTCTCAGGCTAATAGCATCTGGCCCCCACAGCCCCAGGTTCATGACCCCGGTTGCATGAGCAGAGCCTATTGGTGCCCACACGGCACCCCCATGGCATTCGGGGTATTAAACCCCCACTTCCCCATAGGCTACTGGGATCTGGCCCCAACCCTGTTCCTGCCACTGGAGCAGCCAGTGAGCAGGAGTGGGTGGCCATGGACCCCTGACAAGGGCTGCTTCTCCCCTCCCCCTCCAGGTAGACCCTGGCTGGGGTCCCTGCAGGCCAGGGTGCAGGTTTAAACCCCTCTCCATTCATAGTCAGCCCTGCCGGGGCCTGGCCATGCCTCCCCTCAACTTAGTTTCCCTCCAGCCAAGGGCTTGCTCTAGCGCCCCCCAGCATCTGGCTTGAGCTACTGCAGGCATGTGCCTGCATTTCCAGAGTCAAAAGTGAGTATCTGTTCACTTGCAAATTGGCTCAATCTGTGCAGGTTAAACTAACCTGCAAAGATTGAATCAATTCAGGCTCCAGCTTTTTGAATGGCTGTCCCTAAGGAAAGTGGCTATGGCAGGAGGGGATGCTCCTGTCTACTTTTAAGTTTGTGATAAAGTAGGTAAGATCTTTATCCTTCAGTCCTGAGTCAGTACAACAGTGGTTTTCAACTGGGGTCCTGCTACTTATGGCCTGCTACTTATGGCAGGGTGCCTTAAATCTGGACGTTTTGAGAACCGCTGCTATAAACCAACATTTCAGCTGAATAAAATCTCTTATCCTATGCATTCAACCCTCTGATTGGTAGAGTGCCTCATGAAAGTCAGTTTTTTCAGTTTCATGACCTCTGTGATACTTTAAAGCCAAAGCTGTAATTTTAATTGGATCTGAAAAGTATTTGTATTAAGTTCTGAAGTTCTTTCTCCAACAAAACTCCTGCCGAAGCAGCTGAGAATTTTGCCTAAGGACTGATGGATACAGGTGTTAAAAGGATGGTTGAAAGTTAAGTTTGTTCCCTAAAAATGAATATATTTGGGATGATGGTTTGAGCTGTCATTTTAAGAACATAGTATTAATCACACTGTAGGAGGACATTGGTTCTTTAAATCGGGTATTTTCTTTTTAGCAGTGATTATTGGAAGCTTTAGGGACACAGACAGAAGTGACAATTTTTGCCTGATCTGGCCACAGAAAGCAGTTTATAGCTGTGACCAAACACAAGTGCATGGCTGCAGACAGCTTCAAAAATGGCTGATCAGTTGAAAATCTGAACCCTCCTTGCATGGGGTGTCAGATGAAGACGTTTCAAAGGTTTTCTGTAACTGGTGTCTGCACTGGCTGCCAGCCTGTTGCTGTTTTCAGAATGGGAGGGGAGAAAGGGAATGGAGGGAATTTGGTTTGGGGATTTTTTCAGTCCCTGCTGGACGGTGAGACGGGTGTATTGGAGCAGCCAGTGGCATAACTAGGGCAGGGTGAGTGGGACGCCAACTCCAGGTGCTGACTAGAAGTGGGACCAGAATCGTCCCCTGGGCCTTTTGCCACAGCATGGACTGCTTTAACTGGTCACAGGAACTGGGCAGGGCAGCACTGCACCAAGCAGCGTCTCTTGGGAGGGTGGGGGGTGTAAGTGGAGCAAACAGAATGCTGCTTCTCCTTCCTCCCCTCTCTTCTCCCCAGGGTGTCTTTGCCAGAGCAGGCATGGCCCTGCACCTAATATGTCTGTACAGATGAGAGGGAGTGAACAGGGCACCAGGGTTGGTTCCCAGGGAGGCTGGCCATGGTGTTGCTGCTGCATGAGTGGAGCTGACACTGCTAAAGCAGTGGCCCAGGAAGATAAACTTTCCTTTCGCCTCACCCAGGTCATCTGGCCCCTCCCACTCCCTTTTCCCTCATCTACAGTATTCAGCATGCCCCCCCACCCATGAGCTTCCTATGCCTCTGCCAGCAGCTGCAGTAAGGGAGTGAGCAAAACATTGTGGCTGTTCTGTTAACCCCCTAGCTGCAGGACTCTGCAGGTACTGCTGGGTAAGCCAAACTGCTCTATCCCTTTTCTCTTGAGCTGAGCTGGGTGAACAGCCAGGAGTGCTTGCCAGATCAACTGAGGGCCCAGCAGCACCTGCAGAATCAGCTGAGGGACCACCCAAGTGGCTTTGCAGGAACTTCTTCCCCAGGGCAGACGCTTCTTCTGAGTATGTAGCAGCTTCTGCAGCATGAGCCCTTTGTTGGGGTAAGAAAGAGAAAAAGCCCTATGTGCTCCCTGTGCTGTCCCCTGTGCAGCTCATACGACATTACTTTCTCTTTCCCCTGGTAGAGGCTTATGCTGCAAAAGCTACTATCACCGTATTTCCTTGTTTAAAAGGCACACCCCAATTTCAAACATTTGATTTTTGGGAAAATGGTGGTGTATGTGGAAAAAAAAAGTAAGTAAAGCACTTCTCTAATTTTTTATGTTCATGCTATGAAGGGAGAATATATTCTTGGCTTATGCATTGATTCTTAAAGGGTGAAATTTGACCAGTACAGCTTAGCATATGTAACAACAACATATTATTGGTTAAATTAATCCAGGTCATCTTTTAATGCAACTGCAGTATTCTGTTCTGTGGCCTCCTGGGTCAGTGGTTTTTACAGGTTAACTGTCTGCTCTCTGAAGAATTGTTTCTCATATGTGAGTGCATTCGTCAATCTAGAAGACTCACTGCTGGATAGGTCTCTCCCACTCATCCACAGAAGCAGATGGCTCAGATCTGTGCGAGCAAAAGGAAGTTCTGATAACCAAATACAATTGAGCTGCCACTGTGCTCAGAGCTAGCTGTTGTTCGTCTTCCCTTTTTGAAGACCTTCTGCTCTTAGTCCTTCCAGGTTCGCTCCCAGTGTCAGAAAGTCACCTCTGCCTCTTCAACTTTTACTGTCTCCTGCAGCATGTAGCTGAGTATATAGGGGTTTGAGGTTTTTGAACCTTCAAAAGAGCTCCCTGGTTATGCTGGGTATATTTCAACACCAAACCAATGTTTTGGCTCTTGTGCTAATTCTTTGGTGATTTTTTTTTTTTTTTCTTTTCCTGCTTTTCCTGCTTGCTGAAGGAAAATGTCTCTGCATTGGCTCTCCTCTCCCTTTGCATCAAAACTTCTTGACAGACCTCTGTTTTGAGATTTTTCACTCTGCCACAAGAAACTCTCCCATTTTCACTTTCCTGAAAATGAGTCTATGGGGCTACCATGGCAGGGGCCTCTCAAGAGAAAAAAAGGTAGCAAAATTAATAAACAATCATGTTAAGTATCTGTTAGGGATATTTCTGCAAAACGTAGTATAGGTCGCTTGTACACATGACGAAATTTGTATAGCTTGTATAGCGCTTGTACACATGACGAAATTTGCCCTTTCTTGTGTTCCAACAACGTCAGAGTTTGCACGTGTAGATCACCCCTTTGTCCACCAGATGTCTCTTTGATTTGTAGATAGAAGGGGAAGAGATTTGCTGCCCTGTTTTCATAACTGGGTGTAATGTGTTTCTTTGGGCTCCAGGTGTTCCACGTCAGATGCTGTGGTCCACCCAGCCCAACATGAATTAATGTGGGGTGAACTTCCTTGTGCAATTGTGATTGGTGCAGCAGCTGGCACAAGAAAAAAAAATTGCGGCTATGGGCTGACTGCATTCAGTTAGGGGCAGGAGCAGATTACGGGGTGATACTGCCATTGTCACCCTGACCAGGTCATGGCCAGGGAATGGGGAGTAGAGGGGAGGGCGTGGGTGTCCGTACAGGAGAACAAACAGCCCAGCCTAATCTCAGGTGTGAGTTCAGATGTCAATTCTCCCAGGCATAACACAGGAGTTTTCAACCTTTTTGGATCATTATACCCCTGGCGGCCAGACATGGAGCAGTGTACTCTTGGCAGCTGAGAGGACAGAGCGGGGCAGGGAGGAGGTGGCGCGTGGCCAGACACATAGCGAGGGGGTGGCGTGCAGCTGAATGCAGAGTGGCAGGGGCAGCGGGCCCCCGCCGGCGTCCCCTGCCACACGCGAGCTTCCTGTGTCCTCCCCCCCCAATCCGGCCAGTTGGGTGGCACCTGCGCGGCAGCACGGGATGGTCATGGCAGCGCTCCATCCCGGCCCATCCGTGTGTACCTCCTAGGGCCTTCTCAAGTACCCCTGGGGTATGCATACCCCCAGTTGACAACTCCTGGCTTAACATACCACTTGTGGAGGATATCCCCAGTCTCTCCTCCTTACCAGACTCACTAAGGCCCAGTTCTAGTGAACTGCCACTGTCTTCCTTGCTTGAGGCAGCAGGACTCAGTCGGACCCATGGTTAGCAAGCTCCCAGGAGCAGAGGATGGGCTGGATACCTATAGTCATCTCTGCTTGGTGTTCAAGTACCTCCGTTAATGGTTGGAGGTACCACTAGTGCAGCACATTACACGTGGGGGTGCCATTCTGTTGAGCTCTTGCTACTCCATGTTGGAAAGCAGCTGTCACATTCTTGGCTTTTACCCTGCACTGGACCGCCGTCTTGTTGTGCCCCTACTCTGCAAGTCTCCTGGAGACATCCAGGTAGATATGCAAGTTAATGGTCGGGCTGTTGCTGACGCCAAACTGACTTAACACCTCAGGGTTTCCCAGCACATGCACCAGGCTCTTAGTTTCTTCATAGGACCAATTTGTCCTAGCTTATGTACTTTGGTTGGCTTGCTTCTCCCCCTGGTCTGCTGTCTTCTCTCCTCAGCCTCAAACATCTTGGATAAATAAGGGATACTTATACCCAGGCCCCTGTGCCCTCAATTTTTATAGGGCTCTTGTTCAGCCAGGTGAGGAAAAGTTCACCCCCACCCTTGGCACTCGTTTTGGTGCAAAAGGTTTGTATAACAGACGTGTTGGTGCCATCTTGGCAACTTTGTTTCTTTTGTCGATTCTTTTTTCCAAAACGGGCACTTAAAATTTGTGTAGATAAAAAATGAGCCACGTACTGACAGGTATGCCAAGGAAGGTTGCCCACAAGGTTCCTTTTGGGCAGTGGCACAACAGAGGGCTAGCCACAAGTCACCCATGTGTTGAGGCATTGGTCCCTGCTCACAGTCTCCATACCTGGTGAGCCAATGAGTCAGGATAAGAATGAATGAGTGAATGAATGAATGAAAATGTTAGCTATATGACATGTCCACCCAGGGGAGGACAAGAAGGAATGCCCCTAAACTGTTTTAGCGGACAGTTTCAGGTTGGATGAAAGGAAGAACTTGTTTACTGTAAGGGCGACCAGAATCTGGAATGCACTACCCAAGGTGGTTTTGGGGTCCCCAGCTGGACAGACCTTCCTGGAATCATTTGATCTCAGCAGTGTTCCTACACTGAGTAGTGTGTTTTGAACTGGATCATCTTTCCAGGTCCCTTCTAGCTGTTACTTTCTGTGAATCTCCATGATTCCTAACCCACTATTCATCAAACATGTCAACTGAACACTGTGAAGTGGGCTTGCTTCCATATTGTCTGCCATGAATAACAGGGAACCACCATGGATGGCATCATCCAGCATACATGCAAGGTCCATGCTGGCTGGGTCTGTCAACTCCTGGCGCATCATGATTAGCAAGGTAATACCAGCTTCCACCCCCCTTGTGCCACTATCGGAGTAACAGACGGGCACAAAATTAGTAACCGTTTTTCGGCTTTGAGTGCTTTCATTTGCCCTTTAAACTATCATGCGTTTCTCCAATTCCAAGGCAGCACTCATCAGGGAACTGCTTTCCCCCTGTACTTTGACTGGGTCATACAGAGGCCAGACTTGAGGCTTCTGTCTGTGCAAATGCCAAGGATGGAGCAGATGTGATCATGGTCAGTCATGGGGGGTGGGGAGAAAGGCTCAGGCAGGCATCCCTGGCACCAGTGTCTGGGTCAGTGGGTCATAGGGTCTTGGGTAAAGGTTCTTATTGTCAGACTGACTCCCCATAACCCCCCTCTCCCCCGGTGGTGTCTGGCAACAGGCAATTATACACAGGGTGCTCACAGGCACCAGTTGCACTGCAAAAAATATGTTGGCGCAGCAGTGCTCCCAAGACTGCATGAAAGCAGCGGCCTTGAGGAACCAATGCTACCCCCTACCTCCACTGAAATATACCTTTTAGTCGCGCTGTGTCTGAATTTCCAAAACCCCATTACCCAAAAGCAGTGATTCACTTGCCGGACTGATAGAAAACCCGATAAATGGTGTTCCATGATCCTGCAGGACCCTTAAGCACAGCCACCCACTTTATAATGGGTCATTTCTTTCCCCAACGTGCATGAATGCTCAGACTGACCTTTACTATAGGGTAGATAGAGTGGCACACCAGCATCGCCCTGGCCCCTTGTTCCCACCACCTCGGAACAGAGCGACACAGCACATGCACAGCCATAATAAGGTTAACATACATTTTTATTCATCCACTGTCCCTTCCCTAGAACTGGGCAGGAGCAAGTATGCCTCTCATGTCAAGGAAGGCATAGATTTCTGTGTCAATGTCATCCTCAGTATTGGGGCTTAGGGTTGTGTAGCACTGTGACAGGTATCCATCCATCCATCGGTGGAGGTTGCAGACCAGGCTTGCCCCCCATGCCGTCATAGCTAAATGTCCCAAACTATGAGTGCAGGTGTGCACGGGGCACCAGCAGGATTGCAGGGCATAGTGGCTAAGGCAACCTTCAGCCTGCACAAAGAACTCATTGCACATGGCCCAGGGCGCGCACAGCATTGCCCATTGGTGTGGCTGGAGGTGGTCTTCCCTGGGTCGCCTCCCTGGAGAGCCCCCCAGGGGGTTGGCAGCTGCCCATCAAAACCCTCACAACAGTTGTCCTGCAGCCCTGCATGACATGACCTTGGGCACCAAGGGCTGCGCAGCAGCAGATCAGAGTGGTTCTCCTGCATTTGTAGATGGGGTGGAGGAAAGTGTTTGTGTTGGTGGCTGCAGTTGCCTGCAGCCATCACCCAGTGGGATGCTGTCCACAGTGGACATGGGAGTGGGGGCGGGAGGGAGAGGGGGAAGGGGGCCTACAGCAGTCTCCTGGCTGTTGTGTCTGACCAGTTGACTTACCATTGTCACTGCGCACCACCGTGCACGGCTAAGACACGATCTGCGGAAAGGCAGGGTGCTGTAAAAGTTGCTGGGCATCTTATCTGTGAAAAGTTGCAAAGATTCACAAAGTGTAAAATGTTGCAAGGTTTCACAAAAGGCTTCGGTCTCTTGGCTCTCCAGAACCAACATCTGTACACAGAGGAGAGTCCAGCTCTGGGCACAGAACACCTCAAGGTCACACACATGCTGAATATAGAAATTATGTTTAAAGATGAAAATATTGAAGTCTATAGGTCTCACTTCATGACTGTTCTGCCCAAATTGTGCCACTTGCCAACCTTTTATGGGCAGGCACTTTCCTTTTCAATGCAGGATATTACCCAGCCACTTCACGTTTTGGAGAGGGCAATTATCACATACTCAGGCCGATTTCCCTGGCTTTGTTCTCCTGCTGCAGCAACAGGAACCAGTTCATAGTTTCATAGTTGGTAGGGTCGGAAGGGACCTGAGCAGATCATCAAGTCCGACCCCCTTCCATGGCAGGAAAGAGTACTGGGGTCAAACGACCCCAGCAAGGCGTTCGTCTAACCTCCTCTCAAAGACCCCCAGGGTAGGAGCCAGCACCACTTTGTTTGGAAGTTGGTTCCAGGTCCTAGCCGCCCTGACTGTGAAGTAGTGCCTCCTGATGTCTAGTCTGAGTTGACAGAGGGGTTTGTTAAAAGTTTATAAGAATGGACTTCACCTCCAACTCCCACCCACCATCCCCTATTGTGGAATGAAATCTTATTACCACTCTGTGTCCGAGGCAAGCCAGGGAATGTTTGGCTTTGCTTTTACCCCCCAACACCCAGATCCAGCCATTTTCATACCTTCCCAATAGAGAAGGCAGATGGGGATGGGAAATGCAGTTTTATTCTACCCAAGAACTTACTAAGAAACACACAGGAACAAATGGGAACCAAGAACTTACTGAACTATGAACAAATAGAAACCCCTCTCCCATCAATTGGCTCCCTTTCCCGCCCATGCACCCCCAGTCTGACCTGCCCCTTGCTCCCTGAACCACAGTAGTGCTCTCCTGACCCTACTGGCATTGGGGCGCTCCTCAGTTAATTGCAGTGTGGGTGGAGGAACAGGCTCAGCTGTAATACTCCTGGCTACCTCCTGGACAGAGGCAAGCTAAGTAGAGCTTGTGTGCACTTTCCAGGGGGCGGGGTGCTTATGAATAAGGGGCTTGTTCACACACTGAAGGACGTGGTCCTTAATTTGAAGGTCTCCTACAGATGCCCATGGCACTGCAGTGCCAGCTCAAGAAACTGGTTTGTGCAGTCTAGGAGCTGCTTCCTGAATTCTGTGGTGTTGTCCATGCTTCAAGTCTCCCGCTCATCATCTCTAAGCACCTTCTGGGTTTTGCCCTGCCAGTCATCTGCCACTTGGGTTTGTGCTGCCTTCCACTAAAGCCTCCATCATGCTGTCTCTAGAGCATTGCTGCCGGTGGCAGTATTTTCACATGTGCTTCACTCCAATGTGAGCTGGGGTCTGAGGTTTGGACGCATGTCCCCAGCTGGCATTGAAAATAGTAGCTGGAAAGAGGAATAGGAAAATGAAGTTTATGTGGTGAAATATCTCTTCCCCAAATGTTAAAAGGGATGGTTGCCCACATCCAAAGCTACATGCACAAGCCCCCCAGCACATCCAACCCAGCGGCACCAAAACAGTGCCTGCCATAGCAGCACAAATGGATATATTGCCCATTCCCCAATACAAGTCCCCAGTCACACGTCCTCTTGCGTCTCGGGAACAGAAACCAATCTTCGGGTCTCAGGAGGAATTTCTGATGCATTAACTGTCAGTAGTGTCCTCCTCATCATCATCTGTGCTTACTGATGAGGGTGTCGGGAAGACTGGGTTCATGATCAGGGTCACTGCCTCTTGGCCACCCCTGTCATTCAGCAGCATCGAGCAGTTGACCCAGTGCTCCGACATGCTCACGGTTTCCATCTCAGGACACTTTATGGCTCCTTCGTTAGGTGTGCTCTCCAGGACAACACCAGTCCCAAATAACCAGAGACAGGAAGCCTCTCCTGCATCCTTGGACAGAATGACAGACGGCTGGTCGTAAAATGGAGCAATTAGGCATGCTGCCCCAGAATGAGAGTTCTCACCTTTGGTCCAACGAAACACGTATTTCAGGGCTTTGATCTTGCTCCAGCACTGTCCAGTTCTGGTTGTGTCCTCACGCCTTCATTTACTTTGCTATTGCTGTATACACTGGCTTATTCCTCTTACTTTCCAGCTACTCAGTGATCTTTTCCTCCAACCAAGTGTCAGTCAAGTCTTTAAATTCTTCCCGGGTCCAGTTGGGGTCATGGTTGATAGATGTATCAGCCTCCTGCTCTGTTGCCTGCGTACTGGACTTGTTCTTCTGAGACATAGAGAAGCTTTGTATGCCCCAAAAGTTGTCAAGACCCTGAGGTATCCTGACAACAGAGTTACGGAAAGGTTTCTGGCAAACTTTGGGGGCTGTTATATAGATACTAGCAAATGGTCCATCAAAAATGACGGGAGGTGGCAGGGATGGAGCCCAGCATTCAACCCTGTGCCCCTGCCCCCCCCCCCCCCCCCCCCGTGCTAGTCTGGCCCCACCCACTTCAGGCCCGACCCGGTCCCCACTGGCAGTTTGGGTTTGGGGGAGGGGCTGCATCTCCCTCTTGCCCCCCCCACTGCAGGCCTGACTCTGTTGCCCTCCGTGCTGCAGCAGCCCTGCCCCCGCTTTGGGGCCAGGACCACTCCCCTCCTTGCCCCTGCCGCTTTGGCCATTCCCCACCCCTCCCCGGACTCTCCCCCCGCTCTGGGGCCAGACCCGTGTCTGCATCCCCTGCCCACCGCTTTGGGCCTGAGCCAGTACCCCCCTACCCCCCTCAGCTTTGGGTCCATGCCACACCCTACGGGCCCAGCAACAGCCACAGTCCCGGGCTTGGCGGTGGGCACAGGCCCAGTGCAGCAGCTGTGGGTATCAGCTTGGTGGTGGTGTGGTGGCCACGGTTACTGGTAACTGCCCCCTCCCCTGCCAACTCTTGTATGGGTGGCAAGCAGGGGATGCTCCAGGTGCTGGCTCCAAGGAGCAGATCGGGGAGGCGAGGCCAGTGCCCCCCAGCTCCGTCTCCTCTGTTATGGTGGGGCTCCATTCCCTGCCGTCCCCGCTCTGCCTCCAAGGAGCGGGCCCATCAGTCCCCACTGTCATGGCGGTGCTCCACCGTCTGTCCTGTCTAACTAGAGCATTCTGATTGGCTGCCGAGACAGCCGATCAGAGCACAAACAAAGCCTTATGGGCAGACAGATAGACAGACTATGGCTTTTATAATAGAATGTGTTGAACAAAGCTTTTTGAAAATTCCCTTTATGCATAACTATGAAGGTGTGAATTGCGTCTCAGAACCAGCAGGCAGGGCAATGTGCTCAAGTACTGTTTATGAACAAAGCAATGGTGATAGGCATAGAGGAAGTCAACCGGCATCTCTGATGCTGGTACCACCAAGAAGGCTTCACATTCCTTGACTATGGCGCACACTTCAGGGAAAGCCTGGGAAGGGACAGCATCCACCTCAAGAGGAAAGGTTCACAGCCAGGATGGCCGATCTTCTGGACAGGACTTGAAACAGATTGCTGGGGGACAGGGATACACAAATTCAAACATGTCCAGGAACCAACATACATGTAAGCCCAGTAGATAGGGACACTGGGCGAGCCACTCTTGCAGGTGCTGAGGGAACAGTTCTTCATCAGCAGAACAGGAAGATGAGGGCCTTAAGAGGAGGACTCGGGTGCCTGTATACTAACTCCAGGAGCATGGGGAACAAGCAGGAGGAGCTAGCCTTGAATGTGCTTCAAGGATTGTGTCCTTTAGGAATGACCACTCTTCACGCACTCCTTTTGCCTTCAGTCCCTGGTCTCACAGCACATTCCCTACTAGTGACCTGAGCTTGTTGAAGTTTGCATTTTTGAAGTCCAAAACTTTAAGCCGCTATCCGATTTGTCTGCTTTGCAACAGACTGTGAACGTAATGGTTTCTTGGTCACTATGACCCAGGCTGCCCTGTTTAAGTCAGTCACCAGGTCATCTTTTTTGGCCAGGACCAAGTCTAGAAGAGCGTTACCTCTGGTTGGCCCATGCACCTCCTGAGTCAGAAAAAGCTCTTTGATACAGGTCTGGTTAATCAGATCGTCTCGATGCTGGGGCCAAAAATAGTGAGGCAGGACACTGTCGTGTAGAGCCATGGCGCCAGACATCATGAAACTGGCCACCCCTGTCAGCCTCCACTACATCACAAACCAATTCGGTGTGGCTCCCTGCATGGCCAGGATGGCAAGTTGCAAGGTATGCCAGTTGTTACAAGACGTCATGGCACACAACTTTATTTGCCTCAGTAACCCCCAGGAAGTTATTGATGGCTTCAATACCATGGGATTTTCTAATGGTGTGTGTGCTGTATACAGCCACACATCCCTGTGATATCTCCTTTGCAGGCAAGCTGCTCATTCACGAACAGGAAGGGATTTGCCTTGGTGATCCTGCAAGCTAGGGTGGATCATCGGTGCCAGTTCACTAACATTTATATAGGCTGGGCAGGCAGTGCACATGATGCGCATACGTTTAGAAACTCTCTACTGCCTGGTTTGATGGAGAAAGGACACCATGCCCCTGGAGTCCCTGACAGTGATCCATGGTGTTGCTGTCCCCCCACTTATTATAGAAGGACACGGCTTACCCCCTCAAGCCCTAGCTCATGAAGCCATATGGAGGACATGTTACCAACCTGCAAAAGATGGCTTTCAACTACCATCTTAGCAAATGCAGGACGGCTGCTGAATGTGCCTTTGGCCACCTCAAAGCACAGTAGAGGGCACTGAACTGCAGGCTTGAGTTGGACCCTGAATATATAACAGCTTTTATAGTGGCATCCTGCGTGCTCCACAATATTTGTGAAACCAGGGGGAGGTTTTCAATGAGTTGCGATCTGATGAAGCGCGGGAGGCAGCAGGCAGACAGAGACGTGGGTGGGCAGCGCATAGCACCCCACAACATAGGCATGGAGATGCTGGTTGGGTGGCCCTTGTGTGGGATTGCCTGGCTGCACATATGGATTCTGCCAATAACAAGCACTGGCTAGTTCTTCTGATAAAAATAATGTTTTTGTCATTTTATAACACAAAACTTCTGTCTCTTCAGTACATTGTCTGTAGTGGCGGGGAGGAGGTTGCAGTGAAGGTGGGTGGTGGAGGTGTGGGCGGGGTCCCCCTGTGGGCAGCTGTGGCTTCCCGTGGTTACTTGAACGATGAATAGCTCGCTGCCACCGGGGACTGCAGCAGGGCATGAGGGGAGGGAGCAGCTGCCCCAGCGGGATAAGGGGGTTATTGTTTGCAGGCTGCCAGCTGCGAGGGCAGGGGGGGGGACCCATGCACGCACAACTCTGTGCCCGACACCCAGCACAGGTCCACAATGCTAGGTAGCTTAGCCTCCAAGGATGGACCATGTCCTGTGAAGTGTTAATGAAACTACTTGGCACAGGTGTGAGGTGGGGGGTTGGTATAAGCCTGCAGGAGTCCTCGGCGTTTTGGTGGGTGGGAGTGGGGCATTGGTGTGTGTGTGTGTGGACAGTAATCAAGACTGGAATACAGGCAGTTCAGAGGTAAGATGATAACTACTAAGTGAATAGACATGGAAATAGAAATGGAGATAGAAATGGAGAATTGACAGAATAGTCTTTTGGTAAGCAGGGAATGGGTATAAGCCTTCCTGCAGTTTGGTAGGGGAGGACGCCTGCTAAAACTCCAGGAGCACCCAACCATGGCTATGACTGTACTGAGAGGTAGTACATAGTAATTGCACACAAAGGCAAGTCTGGTTAATGGGTGCCCAACTTTCTCTTTATGTAGGAAAAGATTGCAGCCCCCCCTTCTCCCACATACACACCCACGCAGATTAACACTCGGGACAGCTACCGGCAGGGGCTCTATTGATGGCTTCAGAACAGGGCAAGGGTGTAGGAGCCTTGGCAAGGCTGGGACCAGGGCCCAAATGAATCTTAATCCACCCATGTGGAAAATTACAGTCCCCAAAGTTCCATGGGCTGCCAGCAGGTTTGGTTGGAATGGGATTGGCTGGGTAAAACATGGATTATCTGCGCCTGGAGAAAGTTATGCTCCCAACAGAAAAGTTCCTTGGGTAGCAGCACGTTTGCTTATGACACACACTCCCATCCAGCAGGGCAGATGGAGCCCTGCCTTGAGGGACAAACCCCAGCTCTGAGACTGGTACCAGTGGTGGTGGTGGTTCTGCCACCCCCCGTCATGTGGGTCCTGCTTCCCCCACCACCTCCCCAACCTTTAATAACACCTACCCATGCAGAAGATGCACAGGTAGTAAGTTTGTCACTGAGGGGGTGTGCCTTGGCACATGTTACCATGTTACTTAGTGGTAACTTGTGCCACTCCTATAACTAGAATTGCCTTCCAGAAAATCCATGCACAGTGGACGCATGGTCGCAGACCCCTGCCCCAGGACATGCTGCTGCCAAGCTGATAAATAGGTCTTGAAATCTCCCACCGGGGATCTTGTAGCCTGTAGCGGGGAGGCCAAGAAGGTGGTTTTGGGAGCGTGGGGCAAAGCTGTCTTGTCTCTTGCCTTACGAAACAATAAAACAGCAAAGATGATGTGATGCTGCCGGATTTTTTTCTTTGGGTTCTGTTAATTTATAGTTGTCGTTTTTTATATTTGTGTGTTTGTTTTTCTTGAAAAAAAAGTTTTTATTCTTCTTTGCTTTTGTAAATAAAAGGTTGTAATTTACACGGTTCCTTCCAGACATGGTGTGTTTTTTTCGTAACTGGTGACTGCGGGTGCTGGAGTGGGTGGGGAGGAGCTTCCCGTGGTTACCTGAACAACGAGTAGTCGGCTGCCACTGAGGAATGTGGCAGGGCATAGGGGGAGAGGAGCTGCCTGGGCAGAGGAAGGCTTTCTTATTTTTATTTATACTTTCTTAGTTTTAAAAAGATATTTCTGTCATTGAAAGTACTTATTTTTTGTAAGAGCAGTTGATTGATTTTGTTTTAAACTGTGTTTTATGTTTGTTTTCTGGGTAATCCATATATTACCTTCTCATTCTGAGATATATATATAAATCATGGTATGTCCTGAAAAAAAAAAAAAAGATTTAAAATAAAGATGTGCTAGGTGAGACATTGTGGTGGTGACCCTGGGGCATGGCAGGCTGCAGATCGCGGTTGTGCCCCAGCGACGGACCGCGCTGTTACCACTGCAAAATGCCAGGGAGGCTGCACTACAGCTCCACACCATGCTGCGTGCCCGCTGCGCACCTTGACGGCTTGGCCACCACTAGCTAAGTGGGGGAATATAGCCACCCCAGAATTGCATATATCCATGTACACAGCCCTGTGCATCTGGCCCAGTATCCACGGAAACCCCATGGCTGTGATATCACAATGCAGCTGCTGCAGGAGTCGGTCTCCATGGAAACCAGCCCAAGACACAACAGCAGGGGCTGCTGGAAAATGTAGTCCAGTAACAACAGAAAAAACATGGAGGGGGGCAGCACAACAACTCTACCCCAGCATTGGTACCTGTAATGTGGTACCCTGTCGTGGTGGTGATGGTCCAACCACCACCACTGGTAGTTTACATGGTCCCCCCGCCACCACCGCACCCAGCACCCAGGATGAGCAGCCACCACAGGATTGCACCTACCAGTAAATTTGCCGTTGAGGGGGTGTGCCTCGGCACATGCTGATACTTTAATATTTCAGGGTAACTTTCCTATTTCTTATATTTGCATTCCAGGAACCTGATGCATGGTGGGTGCTGCATGCCAGACCCACCACCTGCGATACATTGCATCCCGGGTCATATTTAGGTAATTTCAGAATCTCCCACCAGAGACTCTGTAGTGTACTTTGTAGCCAGTAGTGGGGAGGTGAAGCAGGTGGTTTTGGGAGTATGGGCCAAAACCTCCTCTTCTTTCTTCCCCTGCAGGCCTCTTAGAAGAGCAGAGATAGAGCAGAGGGATGAAGAAGAAAGTGAATTAGAAGATAGACACAGATATAAATAGAGTTAGAAACATTACAGGTAGAATAGAGTAGAATAGATATGTAGATAGAGTGTGTAGATAGATATGTAAGCAGACAGATATGTAACTAGACATATATGTAGAGTAGAATACAGATAGAAATAGATATGCAAATAGATATAATAATTGAGTGTAAATAGTATGAATAGTATATAGTATAAATAGTGTTAATAGGACTATAGTAAAGTAAATAATATACGTTTTAGTAGGTTTTTTTACTGGAGTTTATGTAATTATTTAAGCATACAAGGGAAAATGCTGTATTTTTACATTTCTTTTTACTTTTTATACTGTAAATTTATTTTTATACATACTGTATTTTAAACTGGTTTTTTTTATAATGACTAGGAGTTTTTTTTCTCTAAATCATGTGTGTTGGAAAATTTTAAAAAAAATTAAAATAAAGGTTAAAATTCATACAGTTCCTTCTAAATGCTGTATTTTTACATTTCTTTTTACTTTTTATACTGTAAATTTATTTTTATACATACTGTATTTTATACTGGTTTTTTTTATAATGACTAGGAGTTTTTTTTCTCTAAATCGTGTGTTGGAAAATTTTTTAAAAAATTAAAATAAAGGTTAAAATTCATACGGTTCCTTCTAGATGTGGCATTTTTTTTATCATAGGCAGATTCACGTAGGAGTCAATGTAGTTGGGGATGGGTGAGGGAGGTCATGATCATTGCTTAGCATAGAGATCCCTGGCTTCATGGGAATGGGCCTTTCGGGGGCATTTCGGGAGTGAGGGAGGGGATTCGTGATTTAAATGCGCCCCCCTGCTGTAATGCAGTACCAAAGATAGCAGTGGGTGGTTTGGTATGCAGCTCCTAAAGGCTACCACATGTGAACACTGATGCCACAGTTAAAAAAAACCCAACATTTTAAATGTATTAAACCTATTTAATTTAATGAGAATTAACCCAGTTATGTGTACAAGCGCCCTACATGCTAGCAAGCAAACTTGGAGATGTCTTGCCTGGCTGACAGCTTTTGCCTTCATTGGACATTAATGATTCCTTTCTAAAGAGTTTGGTATGATCAAGGCTTGTTTAACATAGGAATAGTTCTTTATAAAATGTTCTGTTTCTTTCCTTGAGGAAAAAATTTTAAGATACCCAGTTATTTGGAAGAGAAGCTGGAGCTGGTAGGGTAGATCTAGATTTGTCAATACCGCTCTTGTAGTCACAAGGATATCCTTCTGAACTCAAAAAGAAAAGGGAGAAAGAGCAAAAAAAAAAAAAATCTTCCCTTGTTCTTGTACTGCGTTAACAACCCTTCTTATTCTTTTTATTTTCCATACATCATATTCTCTGCTTTAATCCAAAAATTACTCTCTTTCCTCATAAGCATCATTGTCCAATAGGGACAATGGAACTAAAGACAAACTCAGAAAAGCTAAGTATATGGTTGCTTCCTTTTACAAGGAGTGAATGCCGTCTCTTCAGGGTGTGGCTTGGGATGACTTTTGCCAGGGATAATTTAAGACATCTCTTAAGGTGCATTTTCTCTCATCAAAAGTAAATTTGTTTTAAATAAAATAAATATCTCTAAGATTACTGTTCCATATTCACTGGTGCAAACTATTGGAACATAATTTTGGTCACCCCAAAAAATCCTAGATCTAATTTGGTCAATTTACAAATAAAAAAATATTGATTTGCTACACACTTTGTAAATGCAGCCAGGGGCTGGTTTCTTCTTCCCTTACACATCATTTATACCAGGGGTTGTCAACCGGGGGTACGCATACCCCTGGGAGTACTTGAACTGGTCCTAGGGGATATGCATGGGCAGGCGGGGATGGAATGCCACTGCCTCCCAGGAGTAGGGCCGGGGTGGGGTGAGGGCAGCATCACCCCTCTGCGGGGAGAGGAGGCTTGCACACGACAGCCATCGCTGCCACACACCAGCCCGGTGAGCTTTCCTGCCCTACAGAGGGGTGATGCTGCCCTCACCCCGGCCCGGTGAGCTTTCCCGCCCCGGCCCTGCTCCTGGCAGGCGGTGGTGCTCCGTCCCCACCCACCCGCATGGCGTCGCCGCCTCCCTGCTCCACATCCAGCCACGCACTCTTCCCACTGCCCCCGTCCCCACTCAGCATCCGGCCGCCAGGTGTACTTAGACTAAAAAGGGTTGAAAACCCATGATTTTTACTAATTAATCTTATTATAGGCCATATTTTGACATCATAACAACAAGACTGCTGCAAGTCATTTATTCAAATACTAATGAAAATCCCAGTAACTTTTAATTCTCTTCATGTTCCTTCGCAAATACCTGCACAGTACCTCACTTGAGGATATGCCCAGAATCTTTTCAGGAACATGTCTTCTCTGAGTCTGTTTAATTTATGCCAGCATATAACCTGTGTTACTCAAAAAGATGTCTGAAATGTTGATGCCTGGACAGATAAACACAATACATATATCTTCAGGCACCAGATATGGTGAGTGAAGAATATATAAGTTTTCACAAATTCCACTTTTTCACCCTTCCCTCCAACCAGAACAAAAAATAGTGGTGCTACAAACTAGAAGAAGTAAAAGCCATAACTCCAGTTCTTCTAGAACAAAAATCAGGAAACTGTTCCAGGTCTGTTGTTTCAGAGCAAACTGTAGGTTTTATATTGGCTCTCTCTGTCTCCTCTAAATCTGGGGGGAAAAGGTTCTAAAGGGAATTTATGAGATTGGTAACTATGAAACTAGATGTCAACAGGCAATTGTTTGAAATTTTCTACCTAAACAATTTCCTCAATCCTATTGTGTTTGCTATAGCCGCAGTACAAGATACAGACTTACCATTATCTTCACAATTGCTCGATAAACAGAACAATTTGAAATGTAGAAAAGCATGTCAGACAGATTATGTTCAGTGCAACCTCTGTGGGATTATGGTTTTTGCAACCAGCTCAAAAGCTCCTGAAATTCCCTTGCAGAATGACTACTTCTTCAGGACCAGACATTGCATGCCCTGGAGCGCTGTAACCTCATCATGGACAAATTCCAGTATTCCATCTAATTTAGCTTTAACATGTATCATAAAATTATGGTACAGCCCATAAGAGTATAGAATCCTAGTGCTTTTGCAGAGATTGTTTAACAAGGAATTCTGTCCTTTTTGTAGAACTGGAACGTCCAGCTACAGAACCTCTACCACTCCTACTCCTCTGCCTTATACCCAGGGGAGATCCCTCGTCCCTCCCTCCCTTATGTCCTTTCCAAGACCACAGCTTGCTCTCCTGTATAACAACTCTTCCTTCCCCAATAAGGGGTACCATTGCTTTCTTGACAGTAACTAGACACCTAGCACAGGAATTCAACAACTCTTCCTCCATTCTATCAGTGTGTCACCTACGCAGAAGAACAGAACACGCGCTTAGCTTTAACAGTTTTTCCATGGCATTTCTGCTAAAACAAAAGCCAACAAATGATTTTGGTTTTTCCTGACTGTCTATAATTGATTTCTCACAATATCAGTCTTTAATTGAACCAGTAGACTTCACTTCTATTTCTAACACTACTGTTTTCTAAAAGATTTCAGAGTCTAGCCCTTTCCAGGAGCTTTATAGAGCAGACTGCCAGATCACATGGAGGGGGTTACGTAAGCATGGGACACTTTTTGCTTGAATCTCTTTCCCTGTCCAACAAATAAGACCTCTAAGATTTTCCAAAGATACCAGAGAGGCTGTTGCTATGTTGCCAGTCCATGACACAAAGGTGATAATCTAACTCCTGTATATCATCCAACCAAAAGTGCCAGGAAAGATCACTCTTGTTTTGCCTGATTGACTTCTAAATCCACTTTTGGCTCTGAGGGCTGTGATTTCTTTGCTTGACGCAGAAAGTGAGATGTGCTCCAATTTTCCTACATGTCTATTCCAGCTAGATTTTGTAAGGCAGAATCTGAGAGGTTAGATATCTTAACCTAGTCATATGATCAGGTTTTATTGGTGGAAAACTTTTTTTTTTAAAGTAGAAAAGACCTCCCAACCTTATCAGATCATATAGCATATATATCCTCATTAATAGAGACTTTACAGTATAACTATAATGCTGCATTCCCACATAGATCATCATCAGTAGGGCTAGAACTTGGACCTCTGGCTCTTAACATGTGACCCTCTGATGCACAAGCAAAAAAATCCTTGTCATCAAGCTTAGGCTGTAGCAGGTTCCTCCACCTCTGTGGCCTAGGTACCAGGAGAAGGAGATGAACCTCTAAAATGTGTGCCTGTGGATTTCACTGGTACCTTCTTATACCCTCCATCACAGCCATATTGGAATCCCTTATGAAAAGATTAAGCCCCGGCTTCTTGTATGTAACATGGTCAGCATTAAAAGGTCTGTCTTCAGTGAGATGAGTTAAACAGTAATACTCTCCATCACTTCATTGGTCCTTTTTTATTGGGTTCTGTGTGGCTATGTGAAAGAGGGGTCAGAGCAGATTTCCTTGTGGATCTTTTTAAACAAAAAGTTGGGACAGTCTAGATGTCTATAGTATCTTAAGGCATTACTTTGGTAGAACCAAGTCAAACTTTCCTCATTTTTATAAGGCATCTACAAGATGAACAAAAAAGCCTCAAAACTACATTTTTCTGCACAGGCCAGTCTGGCAGTGAAACCCAGATACTTCATATCTAGTAAGAATCCTTTAAGAAAATCCATTTAGCACACTATAAGGCTCATATTTCTTTATTGGGTGCAAAGAAATGGTGCTTCCAAGCAGAAAACTTTCAAGATAAATATGAGATCCCTCTATGTTCTTTCACTTAATACAATATTGAAAAGTTTCAACTTAGTGAAACTTTACTAGTTTGTAGCCATAGGGTTTAATAAGCTGCCACTGATGTAAAATAGTTACACTAAAAAATCTAATGGTCAGATGGACCTGTGCCTTCCTTTTGACCATTATGTTGTTTCTGGTTACATTCATCATTTTATCACCTGATAGTTCCCAGCAGTGAGTCTTTTGGATAGCTGGATGGAATGTGCATGTGAGAGAAAACAAAATATTTCTCATAATTAGGACATCCACCATTCCAGAGGAACCCTCCTATGTTTTCAGGTTATTGGTTTTTATAATCTTCAAGGAAGTGTTTCTTATTGGTGCTTAAAAATATCTTTTTCCAGTTTTAACCAATTTGTATGAAAGCTTGGGAATAGATCTTCTGGGGTACTTCCTGTTCTGCAACTGGTTATTGGAGTCTCCCTTTAACACTTGAAATCAGAGCCAGCTGCCCCTTCATGGATGAGTGAGTGGAACCTATCCAACTGTGAGTTCCATTATGAGAAACAATATTAACAGGTAAGGAAAAATATCTACTTTCATTTACTGTGTTTTTAACTGTTTATTATGGCAGAATAGGAAAAAAGAAGGACTAACCAGGTCTTTAGCTGTATTTTTCGTAACCTGAAATACTTCAGTCAAATTACCTGTAATAGTTTTCTTTCCAGGCTAATGTATTTGTGGTACAGTTATATCTTGTTACTTAATACTTTCTGTCTTCTGGTTTAACAAATAGTATATTAAGAATAAAGAGGAAGGTAGGTTGGTGCAAATGTTAAAAAACATCATGCATCTGTTTTTATTTTTGCCAGAAGATGACTATATATATTTGTTTTTTAGGTTCCAAAGGCAGCTATGGTCAATCTACTGTATATAATCCAAGCCAGCCTGAGAGGCAGGTGACTGCAATTAAGCCAGTTCAAGCAACAAGTTCCACACCTACAAGCTATAATACCTACCCAGCAGTGACAACGGTTCACCAGAATACATCTGCCTCCCCCATTTCTTCATACACTCCCTCCTCTTTATATACCTCCACTTCTGTACCTTATTCTGGTAAGGAGAAACTTGGTGCAGGTTTCCAACTATAAGTTTTTACTTAGACCACAAACGGCAAAAAGTGCTTTCTTTTCTCTTTCTTCCTGCTAGGGTCAAATTATCCCAATTATGATGCCACAACATACACAGCAGCTACTACTTACTATCAACCACCTCAGCAGGCCCAAGCCCAACAGCAGCCACCACCCTTGTCACAGCAACCAAAAACCACAAGCTCTTCTTCATGGAGCAGCACAGGGAACAGCGCTAACAACAGTTCGAACAACAGCTTCAACAAGAAACCACTTTTTCAAAACAAGCAGCTGAAACCCAAAGGACCACCTAAACAACCTCAGCTTCACTACTGTGACATTTGCAAGATCAGTTGTGCTGGTCCCCAGGTTAGCTATCCTTTTTTGCCCATGTTCCCACTTTATGTAATCTACACCCTTTTCCAATCATGTAGTTTAACAAATGACATCTTATTGATCCATAATGAATTACTGTTAGGGGCTTAATGATGCATAGACAGAGCTAATTTCCCTTTGTTACAGGGTGTAGTTGCGTAAGTGTCCAGGTATACCAGGCTTATTAAACTGTTTATTAGCATGCTGGATGAAACCATATACTCACAGGTAAGCATTGCAAGTTCCTGATGTGCTAGGTTGAACAATGTACTTCTGTTTGTAGTTTATGAACAATTATATTTTGAGCAAGTAACACAAAATTATCTTACACATTTGCCACAAAAGGCTGTAAATACCCCAGGTATAACAATTTTTGACAGTTGCTGTAAAAATTAAAACAAGTCCTAACCTATGGCCTGTCTTCTCTTCACGGCCAGTTTCCAAATTACTGCTGTTGTGTGCCACTTCCCTACCTACATGTCTGTCTCTCTGCTCCTTCTGGTCTTCCTAATCTCAGCATATTTTTATGGAACCTGCTGCTGGCTGCATTTCAAATTGAATAACACTTGTGCCCTCTGGTGGGCCAATATTTTCCTTTCAGTGGGTGCTTGTACATGCAAAAAGGTAATAAGGATCAATTCTGGATGAAATAAGTCTATGGGTACTATATGCAAATTACTACAGCTGTGTTTAATTTGCTCCTCAATTCCATGTGCATTTTCTTAAAGCCTACCTGCCTCTCCCACGGCGGGGGGGCAAGCTGCCAGTGGGCCAAGCTGTGGGGGACCCTGGTGGGTCCCTCCATGGTGGCAGTGCCCCCCAGGCAGCACCTGCCCACTGGCTCCCAGCCCAGGCAGTCCCAGGGGGCCACGCAGCTGCAAAGGGAAGCAATGGGCCCCATGCAGCTCAGGCTGTGCAACCCGGCAGCAGCTGGTACAGGCAAGCTCAACTGAAGGTGGAAAAAAAAAGCAATGAGGAGCCTGATCCTTTTTTTTTTTTTCCTCCTGGAACTTGCCTGACTGTCTGAGCTGTGCAGGGCCCAGTGCTTCCTTTCACAGCTGTGGCACCCCTTGAGACCGCCTGGGCTGGGTGCCAGCGGGCGGGTGCTACCTGGGGGTGCTGGCACCATGGAGGGAAGCAGCTCCGTACCCCTTGTATACACACAATGGGGGTTTAGTTTGGTTTAGCTCTCCCTAAATTGAAATGGTGGAAACAGTGGGTTTTTAAAAACCCACTCTTTCAATTTAGGGAGAACTAAACTGAACTAAACCCCCAAGTATAGAATCTGATTATTGGAAGTTTGCCTAAATTTGTCCCCCTTCCACTGCTACAGCAGGAAAAATAAATCTGGGGTAGCCCCCTTGCCCTCTGCCTCCCCCTGCAGCCCCTTCCCCCCAGCCCACCTTACTGTCAGTCCCTGCTCTCCCTGAGCACATGGAATTGAGGAGCAAATTTGAAAACAGTGACCTTGAAATTAAACATAGTTGTAGTAATTTGCATATAGTACCCATAGACTTATCCAGAATTGATCCTTATTACCCTTTTTTTTTTTAAACTGCTGCAATTTGTAGCACAGGCACTCCATAAACACACTTCTAAGCAGCGCTTTAGCACTTATATATAGTACAAACTATGTATATTAGCCCAAAGTCAAAAGGCTCATGATTTGCCATGTAGTTTATTGGGCTGGGCCCCAGCAGAGACAAGGATTTCAAGCCAAGGTGACTCCTCAGTTCAGCACTGCTCAGTATATGTGTGTACTCCAAACACCCCCTCAACCAGATACCTCCATGTGCTAATTAGCCCCCACTCATGACTGGAACTAGGTGGTGTTGTCATTAGGGGTGCACCAATAGAGATTTTTGCAGCTGATTTTTGCAAATCAGCAAAAATGGCCGATTTTTTAGGGAGGCATGTCGGCTGATACCAATCCGATTTCCAATACCCAGCCCGGCAGCGTGGAGAGCTGCCTCCAGCAAGTAATTCTGGTGTGGTGGAAGGGGAGGGAAGGGGCATGGGTGTGCAGATCAAGGCCCCCTTGGGAAGGGAGGTGGGGGGCTGAGGCTGGGGGAAGTGCTGCTCAGGGCAGGTGCGAGACAGAGCCGTGGCTCATCTGGGGGATAGGGAGAGAGGGATCTGCATGGAACAGGGCCAGGGCTGCGCGAAGCTCTTTCCAGTGGGGCAGGGCTACACCAGGAAGGGGCTACAGCGAATTTGTGGCTGCAGCCCACCCCACTGAGAAGAACCTGACGCAGTCCCGGCTCCAGCCCACCCTGCCCTGTGCAGATCCGGGGGTACACGCCCCTCTGTGCCCTCCCGGACGAGCAGCGGGAGCCACCAGTTGAGCAGGCGAGCGCCGGATGAGCCACTGGACCAGCAGCTCCCGAACCAGTGGCGCCCCCCAGCCCCTCCCTGCGCCCCCAGGATGAGCTGCACCTCTGTGCCATTCCCGCTCCAGCTGGGCAATGCTTGCCCCAGCCCCACGCCTCCCTCCCCATGGGGGCCTTGATCATGCCCCTTCCTTCCCCACTCCCCTTCCACCACACCAGACTTACCAGCTGGAGGCAGCTCTCCATGCTGCTGGGCTGAGCTCCTCGCTGCCTGTGCTGTGCTGCAGCTGCATGCATGCACAGGCCATTTATCAGCCAAATTATTGGCCTGATATGGCTGATTTCCAATATATTAAATTTTCTTTATATCGGTGCCAATCTGATATCAGACCAGTGTCGGTGCACTTCTAGTTGTCATGAGTCGTAGGATGCTCCATTAATTTATATTCAGATGAAGCGCAGGACAACCTGGTCAGGCTTCACATCGTGGAGGTCAAGGCCACCCTAATCATATACAACAGGCTGAGAGAGGGTGCAACAGAAGGATTGTGGGTGAACTGTTTGGGGCCCTATTTGGTGATGCTTGCCAGGCATTTAAGGTTGGTGAAGGAACAGGAATCATTAGAAATGGGAAAGAAAGGCACAGCTCATCTGTGGGAGTGAAAAGGAAGTTGAAATATAGATTCATAGAGTCGGAAGGGACCTCAGTGGGCCATCTAGTCTGACCCCTGCCCCTGGCCAACCCTGGAGTCATGTGATCCCAGCCAGGTGCCTGTCCAGTCTCTTCTTGAAGACCCCCAAGGATGGGGCAAGCACCACCTCCCTTGGGAACCCATTCCAGATTCTGGCAACCCTGACCGTGAAGAACTTTTTCCTAATGTCCAGCCTGAACCTTCTTTCTGGTAGCTTATAGCCATTGTTCCTTGTCGTTCCAGGGGGTGCCCTGGTGAACAGATCGTTGCCTACTTCATGTTGCTCTCCCCTTATGCATTTGTACGCTGCCCCTGTCAGCCTTCTCTTGGAGAGGCTGAAGAGGTTAAGATCCCTTAGCCTTTCCTCGTAGGGCCTTCCCTGCAGGCCTCTAATCAGGCAAGTGGCTCTTCTTTGGACCCTCTCCAGGTTGTCCACATCCTGCTTGAACTGCGGTGTCCAGAACTGGACACAGTACTCCAGCTGCGGTCTGACCAGTGCCACATAGACAGGGAGAATCACTTCCTTGGACCTGTTTGTAAAGCACCTACGGATACATGACAACCTGACCAGTGCCACATAGACAGGGAGAATCACTTCCTTGGACCTGTTTGTAAAGCACCTACGGATACATGACAACGTGTGATTGGCTCTGCCAACTGCTTCATCACATTGGCGACTCATGTTCATCCTGGAGTCAACAGTGACTCCAAGATCTTTTTCTGCCTCA
>NW_005842166.1:179226-205614 GCF_000455745.1 Alligator sinensis | reverse complement strand
CTGGTTCCTCCTCTCCAGGGTGTTAGCTGCACCCCATAATTTTGTGTTGTCCACGAATTTGGACAGGGTACTTCCCACCCCCTCATCCAGATCATTAATGAAGATGTTGAACAGCACTAGCCCCAGAACTGAGCCCTGAGGGACTCCACTGCCTACATCTTTCCAGGTTGACACCAACCCATCCACTACCACCCTCTGAGTGTGCCTTGAGCCAATTTGCTACCCAGTCTACTGTCTAATCATCCAAGGCAAATCCCCTCAGTTTATTTATAAGGATGGTATGAGATACCTTGTCAAAGGCCTTCTTGAAGTCCAGATAGATAACATCCACCTCGACTCCTGCATTTAAACAATTGGTGGCCCTGTCATAAAAGGAAACTAGGTTAGTCAGGCAGGACCTGCCTGCTAAAAACCCATGTTGGTTACCGCTCCGCATCAAATTAGCCCACAGATGTGTTTCTTGATACTTTTTAGGATTTTCCCAGGGATAGAGGTAAGGCTGACTGGTCTATAGTTCCCCGGGTCCTCCTTCCTCCCCTTCTTAAAGATTGGGATGATGTTAGCCCTCTTCCAGTCCTCCGGAACCTGACCCTTTAATCTGTCCGAATCAAATCAGAACCCTCCAAATTGATTCGGAAAGATTTGGACATAGACACAACTTTAAATGTTTTTTCTATATACCTCTAGGTAGCAGGGGCTCGTGAATGCTGTGATGCTGGGGCACATGGAATGTGCCACAGAAGCGCGGGGGGGCCCCCCAGCACGCTCAGCAGCAGACCCAGAATTGGACCAGAAGCACTTCCGGTCCACTTCCAGGTGACTGGTGCCTCCTGGATCTTGGGGGGCACCCGGGTTCCCAGCAGGTGTGGGCGGGGGGGTGGGCCAGCGCACTTCCCTGGCAGACCCGGAAGTGGACTGGTGCTACTTCCAGTCCACTTCCGGGTTTGCCGCCAAGCACATGGTGGGCCCCCATACTCCTGTGGGGGGACACCATGCACCCCACCATCACATCATTCACAAGCCATGCCTGCTACCTCAAGGTATGTATAAAAAACATTTAAAGCTGTGTCTATGTCCTAATCACTGATTCTCTGAATCAACCTCGAATCTTCAGATTCTGATTCAGCTGAATCGAATCAGGGACAGTGATCTGAATCAACTAATCAAATCACTGTCCCTGATTCGGGCTGAATCCGAATCAAATAGGGCCTGCTTCACACACCCCTGGTTCCCACCACCATGTTTACCCAATATGGGCCATGTATTATATAGCATTTAATCAGCTTCATAGTTGGTTTCCATTATTTAACATGTGTTGCTTTGGCAGCAGTTTAATGATAGCCATTGTATTTCATGAGGCTTCCTTGTATGCAAATGTAAGATGAGGTACTTAGAATTGTTTCAAATGGAGTGGGAAGAGCTGCTGTACTGGATCACATAACAGCTGTTATTAGGGTGAGGTTACATGCTAGAGTTAGCAGGTGCTAATTCTAAGGAATGTTAGTCTGTGTTAAGGTTAACAAGTGCTAGTGGTTAGTTACACATTCAGGGTTAATACCCTCTCTAATGTGCACTGCTCAGATCTGCTGCTAGAAAGCTGGTGAGTAGGGCCGTGGCTAGGGGATTCAAGTCTTCTCCATGTCCGTCCTTCTCACTGGCTCTAGTCACAGTATAGGCTGAACAGAAGGGGGAGGAAGGAGTCCCTTGCATCACTTGGATTGCCCCTGCTGTCCCCCAAATTACTCTGCACCCTTACTCTTAAGAGATACATGTTTATAAACCTATAACAATACAAATATAGCAAAACCAATCCAGGGGCTGGGATCTTGCAGTGGTGACAGTGTGGTCCGGAGCCAGGGTAGAACTGTGATCCACTGCCTGCATGCCCTGGGCAGGGGCGTGTAGGCAGCAGATCATGGCTCTGTCCCAGCTCTAGACCATACTGTCGCCACCACAAGACCCCAGCCCTGACCCTGCAGCAGCTCCCCACCCAGCCAGTGCTGCTGAGGCCAGTCTCCATGGAAACCCTGGCCCTGCATTGTCATGGCCCTGCAGCTGCTGGAGTCTCCATGGAAATCGGTCACAACAACGTGGGCAGGGGCTGCTGGGAAAAGGAGTCTGGCTGCTGTCTGGATCCGGCATTTTGCCCACCCCTGTCCCATAGGAGCTAACACCCACTACTCATGGGTTTCACCAATTTTTAGGATTCCCATGTTTTCATACATACCATACTGCACATGTTCAGTCTACATGCGCTTAGATGTCTTCACTGCAGGTGTAATGAAATCACAACCTGCACTTAAGTACCAAAAGTGCCACTTATGCAGCTAGAAAACTGCTAATTATGCACAAAAAATGGAAATAGAATTCTGTCCTATGTATTCCTAAGAATCCAGTTGAATCTCCTGCCTGGAAATGCTGTATCTATTATCTCCAGATGCTGTAAATACAAGGGAATTAATAGAATGTCTTACAAAATGACTTGAGTCGCACGTACCCTTACATTTAAAGCTAGACTGATTCCAAGGAAAGTTTGAAATGGAGTTATTGGTATTGCATCACCGCTTAGAATGGATTTCCCTCTTTGACTATAGACTTACCGGGAGCACTTAGAAGGACAAAAGCACAAAAAGAAAGAGGCAGCTCAGAAATCAGGGAACCAGGTGAACACTGGCCCTCGTGGCATGCAGACGCAGCTTCGATGTGAGCTCTGTGATGTGTCCTGTACAGGAGCAGATGCATATGCAGCACATATCCGAGGAGCCAAGCATCAAAAGGTAGGATAGTTCAATGGGACTGGATTCACCTATTTCATGTAGGTGGATGGTGTGAAACATCTGATTACGGAAGATGCTGATGTTCTAAAAAAAGTCATTGGAGCTGATAGATACTTTGGAAAATACTTCTGAGAAGAAAGTTGAAGTACAAAATAGATTATCCATTTCAAGATTTGACTGACTGCAGGAGCTGACTTTAGATGTCTAGAAATGTTTTGAACACAAGCCTATCCCACCAGATTGCTTAAACACTAGCTAACATGCTGCTACAGTAATGCCAGAATTGAAGGGCCTCTTTCAGAACCTTTAATTATATATGTGATCAGCAATATGGTATTGACTGGTGGCTGGGTTTCTAATCCAAGACTTCTCTGTCCATATTTTCTTGCGGTACCCCTTCATAAATCCCATTCCACTATAACTTCACTGCTTTTGCTAGAGTAAAATAGAAGATGCTACAGTTATATCTTCATTCTGCTGGGTAGATGTACCCAGAACAAGTCTTTTAATCTAATTTTGTATTACCATATTATATGCTGCTCTTATGCTACATTCTTCCTATAAATGTACACATTTTTCCAAGGGAAACTTTTATAGTATTGTGTTTAACTTCTAGTTCTGTCCCTTTCTAGTTCTATCCTTTGATATAGTTACCACATGTATTTCAGGTTGTTAAGCTGCATACTAAATTGGGAAAGCCCATCCCTTCAATAGAGCCTATAGTAGTGAACTCTGGTTCAGATCCTACCATCACCACAGCAAGTAACCCAGTTGCCCATGCCCCTACAGCAGTATCTGTTGCACCAACGAAGCCAACAGCTGTAGCAACTAACAGTGCAAGCAACACAGGCAAGCTAGTGGCAGTGAAGAAACTAGTCACATCCAAGATAACATTTACAGGTATGTTGTTTTAAACTCCATTTTTAACTTCTTGGGTTTTTAGATATCATCTAAGCTTTGTAGCATCATACAGGACTTACAATTTGTTTAAAAGGTGTAATTCCCTCAAATACAAATAGATTAAACCTTTTAATATTTTTTCCCATCACTGCCTAGGAAAACTGCCCAGGGAAAAAATAGTTGACCATCAGGCTTTCTAAATAATTCTGGAATGTTGTTTTTTTCTCACTTGTCTTTTAAAACCTAATGCTTAAAGAGCCCCTTTTAAGTTGCATTACTTCTGTGAGCAGTTACAAGCTTCAGATGACTGCAGAATGGAAAGTCATTGCTAAAATTGATAGAAATCTGCTTGAAAGTATAGCTACCATAAGAATTGTCTTATCTTTAAAGATGTCTAATCTTCATGTTCATGGTATAACTCCTTTATGTTAGTCTGAATGTATAGCTGATAAATAAAGGCTGTCACCTATGTAGCAGTTAATAATGTTAAAACATTACTGTAGATATGGAACTTAATGGTGATGTGCAAATGAACAGTAAATCTCACCCAGTGAGATTTTTAACTGCTATAAGCAGCTACCATTGTAACAAATAATTAGGACTAACAGTGCAAGAATGCCATTTAGTGTTATGAAGATAAATTAATTATATGCATTTGTAATATGAGTTATAATAAGGATACCTTCCTAGGTAGTAAAGAAGTAGGTTGATTATTAATCTGCTTATCTTCTTTTAGGGACTAATAAGATTCAGGCAACAAGCATCAAACTAGAGGAATCGAAGGTGTTACAACCGAAATCAGAGCTACCAAATGAACATGATAGCTCTGGGGATGGCTCTGGAGTATTACTTGATATACAACCTGTTGGACATGACTATGTGGAAGAGGTAATGCTTAATGATTTTTTTAGTGCACAAATTAATCACATGTAAAATGCAAGGCCATGAATTTCCAAAATATTTAAACATGATTTGTTTAGTGCATTTGCACTAAAGTAAGTAAGTACTCTTAGAAAAGCAATCTCACCACTACCTTCATTCAGTGCTTTCTATTTAATCTTCTGTCGGATAATCTTCAGGTCTGTATTTGAGCATCCAAATGAAGAATTTAGGCAGGAACCCCTATCTGAGAGCTTTGTATTTTTCTGTCTGAATACTTGGCACACGCTGTTTTGAAACCTGTCTAATTGTGTTAGAACAGTGGTGCTCAACCTTTTTGGCCGGTAGGCTGAATGGGTGGATGCCCTGCGTGTTTGTGGGCCAGATCCAGTTGGTGGTCCTGATCTGGCCTCCACAGCAGGCACAACAGATCCCCATTCACCTCATGGCCCAGCCCTGACCCTGTCACACGGTGGAAAGGGGATGTGGTCTGGCCCTGCCAGGAGAAGGACACACGGCCTAGCCCCAATCTAGCTGTGTGGGGAAAGAGGGCACGGTCTGGTTTCAACTCCCTGCATGGGGCTTGGGAATTTGGAAGTGGGAGAGAGCAGCAGTATTACTACTGCTTCCCTGCCGCCAAATTTCCCAACCCGTAGGGAGACCCATGGGCCAGATGCCATGGCTCTGTGGTGCCAAATTCAACCCATGAGCCAGAATGTTGAGCACCCCTGTGTTGTGATGTGGACAGATGTCCTTTTGGAGCATTTCAAAACCTGCTTCCTTCTGAAGCAGTTCAGAGTTAGAGTGCTGCAGTGTCTTGCAGACATACAGGCCCCTCACATCTGAAGCACTTCAAAATGACCATGAGGCCTTGCTATGGCAGACCTGTGCAGCTATGGGAAGGAGAGCAAACGTCCTAGCATACCTTTCAAGACCAAGTCTCTGGAGGTTGGGAAGGACAGATGAGCGCAGAGAAGAGAAGCTACTGCCTGTCCCTCACGTGTGTACACACCATAGTGTCTGGGTCTTTGCTGCCACATGATCAGGTTCCTCTCAGGAGGGCCCATTGCTTACATCAGTGGGGGTCAGTCTTTTGGCAGGTGTGCCACAAGTTAAGCCCTGCTCCCTCCCTGAGTGCCACCCCAGTCCCCTTCCCATGCCCAATCTGTTGCTTTTTATTATGCTTCTTGCCCTGTGCTCCCTAATTGATTTGTTGCTCTGCTTTCTGCTCCCTGCCCTATCTGTCACCGTGTTCCCTGCTCTGGCCCCTGTCATGTGTTGCACACAGGCTGCCTGTGCCACTTGTGGCACATATACCATCCCATACACTGTCACCCTAGGGAGCCAGGAATGGATGACTACTATCTCCTTGCCCTGCAATTCTTGGCAGCATTTGATGGTTCTGTGCCTCCTGTCCTGCTTGAGGTGGAAAGTTGTGGCCTACTTAAATATACTCTGCATCCTCTTCCAGCTCATATGCTAGCTGGCATGCAATGACTTGGCACTGCAGGGTACCATGATTGAGGCCTTAGGAAGGCTTCTCCCTGAGACGTGCCACTTTCCCTGCACTATTGACACCAGCATGCCCAAAAGCAGCTACACAGGGCAGTGTAGAGGATGGCCTTCTGCAGGGTCACCTGCAAACCATGTACCACCACTACTGGTTCGGGGAATTGAACAGCATCTGGTGCAAACACATCATCCTGGGGACATGGGATAATGAGCAGTGGCCACAGAATGTGTAGATGAGCTGTGCCACCTTCGTGGAAATCTGTACTGAACTAGTCATCGGCCACCAGCATGAGAGCAGCATGACCACAGAGAAGCACATGGTCATTGCCATCTCAAAGCTGGCTATTAACAGCCTCTAATCCATTTTGGCATGGGCAAGTCCACAGCAGGGGAAGCTGTGCAGAAGGTATGCCATGCATTCCAGAAAGGGCTGGCCACCACAGTTGCTTTGCCTTGCGAATTCACAGGAGGACATCGCTGGATTTGTCCACATGGGCTTTCTGGACTGTGTTGAGCCAATGGCACGCTCTGGGTGCTGCTAACCAGAGCTCAAAGTAAACCACAAGGGCTTCTTCTCCATCATGTGTTACCACCGGCTAGTGGGGCAACAACCACAATACCAGGATGTCTAGAAACTCCAGCTTTGTGCCCCTAATGACCTCAGGAGAATTTGCTCACAGGGCTACTGGTGTCACAGTGAGGAAGTGACTGTTCCCCACACTGTTACTCAGGGACCCAGCATACCTACTCCTCTCCTGGCTCACAAACTTTACACAGGGCACTTAGATGTCAGACAAACTGTTCAACTACTGACTGAGAAGCTGCCACGTGACCAACAAGTGCACCTTTGAGTGCCTCAAGGCACGGTAGAAGGCACTGGGAGTATGCCAGAATGTCACCTAGCAATACCTGACCTGGATGGTTATCTTAGCAGTGTCTTACACAACATCTGCCATGCCTAGGAGGAAGCCTTTCCAGAGGCCTGGCAGAGGAAACTTGGCAACCTAGGGGCTGCTATGCACCACTGAAGGCTGAGCCCCTGGGGCTCAACAATCACCAGGAATTCTCACTTGGAACTGTTATTAAACAGCTCAAACAGTTAAAAGTTCCCATGCTTTCTTTGTTGAACTTAGAACAAGAGCTCTGTGAACTGGACATGAGAATTGAGGGTGCTGTGTCAGTGGGGGTTGGGAAGGTCTGGGGGAGGGGATGTTGCACAGTGCAACTGTGGCCCATCAGAACCAAGGCCTGCTCAAAGGGTGCCCAAGGGCGGGAGGGCCTTCCTTCAGGGTGCAGTGGTGTGGCAGCATACCTACACGTTGACCCAGTAGATCAATGGTGCTTGAGTCCCAGGGTGCTACCCTTCACCAGATGAGAACTGGCCCAGAATTGGAGGTGGAGGGGATCTGCTCTAGGCTCTAGGGGAGACAGGGGCTTGGGACTGGAGGCAGAGTGGGAATAAGGGCTGTGAAGAAGGAGTGGGGTGTGGGCACAGAACAGCTGTGAAAAGGCATAGCTAGGCTGTGGTTGGGACTGCACCCATGCCTGTAGGTTTGAACCCCAGTCTCAAACCTGCTGTGAAGACAGGGAATCTCTGAGCATAGGAACTTGGGGACCAGAAGGCAGAATGGATGGCAGCGTAGAACAGCTGTTTCGACTCAAAATGAAATTCAAAACAAAACACTGTTCCATGCAAACCTCGAAACTGAAGTTGAAGCAGAACAGTGCCATTTCACACAGCCCTAATAACAACCACTCCCAACACTAACCCTTCAAAAAAAACACAACCTTCAAAATAGTTACAATGCAGGGAGCAGTCCAGCAGAGATATGGGGGATACCCAGTTTATTGCACCAAGTACCATATGTACAGTTACCTTCCCAGAGGAGAGGTAGCATACATCTGCATGCAGTGCAAAGTTCTCCTGTTGCTCAGGGTTCTTACAGATGGGAGTAGCTGAACTGGAGCAGCTGAGAGGGTTAAAGAGGTATTTGGATAAGACCTACAGGGACATAGTAGCACAGTCCCAGCTCCATTCTGGCAACTCCAGAGCTGCTAAGGAGTAGGGAGCAGAAAATACTGGACATGCCTTATTCACCCTCCCCCTCAGCATCTGCTTTTGGCCACTGTGTGCAACGGGACACTGGGCTTGACAAATTTATGGTCTGACCCAGTAAATGTCAGTTCTTATGCTCATGGAGACCCCTCAAGGTGGAAAGAGATCCCAGCAAACTGCTGAAGCTACCATCACCAGGCAGAAAGACAACATAAAGAGTGCTCTCCATGTTGTCCCCATCAAGTCTTTCACCTGCAGCCTCAGCTATACCTACCCCCAGGCCTAAGCCACTAATACCCACAGCATGGGCAAGGGTACTTGCGGCACCCTCTGCCAGCAGGTCATCATAGTCAAGAGTATGTCCTTTAGTGTGGATCAGGCCTTATCAGGGCAGGCTTATCTTGCCCAATTGCCCTCTCCAGTGTACCATGGGAACAGTTATCTTCTCCAGCTCACAGCAGCACAGCCTCTGAGCCATGGATACCAGCAGCAGGCTCCACCATGATCCCACCAGGGTTAAGGTTACCAGTAGCAGACCCACAAAACCGTACTCAGCCCAGGGGCTATCCTCAGCAACACTCTGGATGTCCCCCTCTGCGCAACAGGCTTTCCCAGTTTATCACTTGAGAATCCTACCTGTGCCTCTGGATTATGCCCAGCAATACCACTGCACCTCTACCAGGGCACCTCTTCACTCCCTGGGCTTCACCTCACTCAGATGGGCTGAGTTCATTTTTTCAGCACGACCATCACGCTGGGGAAAGGAACTCAGTCCAGCTGGGCGACTTTCCAACGCCATCCTTACAATCGGGCTGGGGAAATGAATTCAGCCCAACTGGGCTGGGTTCCCAACCTCAGCCCGATCGTAGGGCTGGGGAGGGGAACTGAGCAATCGGGCTCAGTTCCTTTCCCCAGCCTGATCGCAGCGCTTGGGAGGGGAACTGAGCCTGAGCTCAGTTCCCTTCCCCTGTGCTGTGATCGGCTTCCCGCAGCCTGGGGGCAGGAGATGTGGAGAGCCAGAGCTGCACTCCCGGCTGCTGCTGGGAGCACAGCCCTGGTTCTCCCCTGTCTCCCACCACCTTGCTGCTGGCTGCTTTGAAACTCAAAGCTTTTCAAAAGACTCAGAATGTTTCAAAAGACTCAAAGCATTTCAACTAGCCTCGTTCTGTTTTGAGGCTGTTTCGAAGCCCATTGTTTCGATTTGATTTCACTGTTTTGAGTTCGAAATGAGTCGAAACAGTGTCAAATCGAAACAGCCAGCGAAATTTCACACAGCCCTAGTTGTTATACTGTTTAATTGTATCTTGTTAACTGGTTGGTGTTAATTTTAAATTAGATTCAAGTAGAATCTAACAGGAGATTTACAATCTAAATTTTAGATTAAGCAACTTGTTTTGTTCGTTATAAGGGAACTTAAAGTTGTTTAATTCACTCAAGTCCTGAGTTCCAGATAAGGATAAAAGTTAAGACTATGTTTTACTGCAATAATGACATGCAAGATATGAGTTAATCCTTATTGGGTGTTACCTGTGGCCAAACCATTTAGCTTGCCTAGGGAAGACTCCCAGGACTCCTGTACGCATGCAGGGATTCTGCTCTGACATGCTGTAACTACAGCACATCAGAGAGGAGTGTGGTAATTACCGAACTCCAGCGTCACGTATATCAGTGTTCCCGCGCTGAAAAATGGTGGTGGGGCACTTTAAACTAAAAGTTGTTCGATGAGCTTTAATTCAAAGCACCCTGCCACCATTTTTCAGTGCGGGGATGCTGATACATGTGATGCTCTGGGCGTTTTTAATTAACACGGCTCTCAGAGCTATGCTAAAGTGCCCCCTGCTTCCCCCTGCCTCCCAGAGCACGTCTATAAATGCCCCCAGTTACCTTTTGCAAACTATTTTGTCTTTCAAACTACCCTGTTTGCTGTCCCATCTTCTCTTGCTCCTGCTGTTCATTTGGGTGCTACCTTTCATGCTCTCCTAATCCTAGGCAAGCTCATTAACACCCCCTCATTAGGGCACAGGCAGGAATTCCTCCTCCAGAAACTGCTCAGCAAACAGCCCTCACCAAATACTCCATGCATGAGGCCCAGCCAACAAACTGACTAGCCAATTAAATGAACGCTCACTCAACGCACACTATCTCCACCACAGTCAAACCAGCAGACCAAGCTCACTGCACTCACTCACCTTCCAGGAGCCAGGAACAAGATCCTTCTCCTTTTTTTCTCCTCCCCCCTGCCCAGACAAACTGCTGTTCTCTTCCTAATCTGTCTGACCATGTCCCCTGCCTCCCTGATGGCCTTAGCATTTCCTTTCAGCCTGGAACATAGACATGGGGTTTGTCATGCAAGGTGTCTGGCCTCACCAAGTTAGTGCACTAGCCTTAGTGAAATTCAGTCTACCCCTTCACGCAGCAGCAACAGCAGCAGCAGTAATAGCCCTCTGTTCCAGTGACACCACAAGGCAGCTAGCATCTTCTTACTGTGCCCTTCAGTCAAGAAACTACTCCGGAGACATTTAAAACCATTCTGCCTGGGAAGACATCTCTGGAAGAACAGTCTTCAGGAATTTGGCTTGCACTGAGAAAGAAACAAACCTCTCCTTTCCCTAGTGGAGACCACTGCTTCCCCTGTTGTCTGATTCCAGCGATGGAAAAAGTGTAGGGGGATTGGGAGGGAAGGCTATGTTGGCAGCATTTCCTGCATCCTGAACTTTTGTGCAGTGTGCTGTGTGAAATTGAGCCTAGACAGTGGTTCTAGCCTTTCTAGATTCAAGGCATCCTTCAGAAAATGCTCTTAAATTTCACTTGCCTTCTGAGTATAGAAAAATAATAGAGCAGTTCTTCTGTGGCTAAGAATTCAGAAAAGCCATGACAGGTCAGAAGGTTTTTGACACTGTGGATTCCTGCTTGAAATTTCTGGGCATCTATACATGTGCTCTGGGGTAGGGGTGGAGGGTGCTTTAATTACAGCAGCTCCAAGAGCCATTCTAATTAAAGCACCCACAGTATCACGTGTATTCAGTATCCCATGCTTCAAAATGGCAGCAGGGATGTTTGAACTAAAGCTCGTTAAACAAGCTTGAGTTCAAGCACACCTGCTGCCATTTTGGAGCATGAGGATGCTGAATACACATGATGTGGAGGCTGCTGGAGCATGCTAATTAGCATGCTTCAGCAGACTCAACTAATCGAGTCTGCTCTGACACATGCTAGTTAGCACGCTTTGGAGCAAACGTCCAGCATGTATTATAGGTACCCTCTGGTTTTATCTTGTGAATTATGTTTGCACGCCTAACGTTGCTAACATTGTGTGGCATCTGTGGCACTCTTGAAACGAACGATGTCAAGGCACCCTAGGGTGCCATAGCACCCTGGCTGAGAATCACTTCCCTAGGCTCTGTGTTTCCAGGAAGGTTTCCCCTGCTTTCAACCACTGAAGTGATTGTTGCTGGAGTTTTGGCTATGAAGGGATGTTCCTGATCTGTTGGTGAGCATGGTTTCCCTCTCCTGATTTCTTTCCCCTCTGTCCAGCAGCACTGACTGAGATTGCTGGCATTGGCAAATAAAAGCAGTACCTTGCTAATGTTGAGGACAGGAATTGTTGTATGGGTTCTCATGGCCAGCTGTGGCTGGCAAGTGACAGCCCTGAAAAAATAACAGGTGATTTTCTGTAGTTTTACTGGGTTGCTTTATGGGGACCCAGCCAATTGTGGGTCCAAGTGCCCAAGTCTAGGGGTTAAGTCAGGCATGGATGGCCATACCGTAGTGATTGACTGGACAAACTGGCAATGGTGGAAGAATATTGGAAGAAAATATATCTGCCCCAGGCTGCCTATCAAAGTTGACAGAAGCCAGGGGCAGTAGGACCCAGGGGAAGCAGCTGTCAGGACTAAGCAACTGCAGAAGCAAGGCCTGGTGGCCCTTGCCTGGTGGCCCCCACCCCTTCCAGCCAGAAGCCCCATGCGGAGCAGAGGCTTCTGGCCTGGGCCTCTGGGGCTGTTCCTGATTCCCTGTGCCAGAGGGAAATTCAGATAAGAAGGGAAGGACTGCAGGTGATCACCCCAGTCCTCAGGGTTGGGCTCAGCCAGTTGCTACAGTCCAGGCGCTGCAGCCAGGAGCACGTGGTGCCAGGGCAGCCAGTGGCGGGGGGGAGAGGAGCAACAGCAGCCGTAGGCAGGGAAGCTGTGAAAGCGGCAGCAGGCGGGGGGAAGGGGCAGCAAGTGGGCATGTGGAGTGCAGCGACAGATGGGTGGGAGTGCGGAGTTTGTGCTGGGCCCCGTGCTTCTGCCCAGCTGTTGCTGCTGTCTGTGTGCCTGCTTGCTGCCACTTCCCCCTGCAGTGAGGTGGGGGGGAACAGGGAAGCGACAGAAGGGCAGTGGTGGTAGATGGGGGGAAGTGGACACAATTGGAAGCACGGGGTCACGCCAGTGTTCTGGGGCCAGGAGCAGCAGGAGCACAGAGCCTGAGCTTAGAGGACCACCGGGTGGGCTCTGGCTGCCATGGGAGGGCTGTTGGCAAATCCTCCCCTTCTACACATGCCGCAACCCTCCCCAGCCACCCTCTCCCCCACACTCACAGCCCCCCACAAACCCCACACTCACCCACACCACATATCCACACATACACCCACATGCTCCCCCACCCCACATACACACACACCCACACCTCCCACAAACCCCCCACACACTCATCCTCCCCCATGCTCCATATTCCCACACACCCACAAACCTATACCCACCCACACACACCCCTCTACAATATACAAGACTAAGTCTTCATTTTAAGCTATTGTACAATTACCTCTGTGTACACTACACTAACACATGTAAACCAGGATAAAAATATTTTTTGAAATCAAATTAATGTAGTAAATGTTTGATTTTTAGAATATAATTTGGTATTTTCTCATTCCAAGATGGCAAACCCTTACTGAAAGGAGTACTTCTGTGGGGGCAAGGGGAGGGACTTCTGGTGGCAAAGGTGTCAGGGGCTAGTGATGGGACTTCCAGTCCCAAGATGGCAACCAGGGGGCGGGGCACTTGTCAAGGAGTGGGGCCTCCCACACAGCCCTCGACAACTTGCCAAAATTCGGTAAGCAGCCCTCCACATGAAATAATTGCCTGCCCCTGCCTTAAGCCACACCCCACAGAGCCTTTGGATGATAAGTTGGTATACTTGGTATTTTATCACTTCGTTAAGTACTTTGGAATGAAAGCCTCCTCTTAAATGGAAAATAATGTTATTGTCACAAGCAGTGTCTATAAAAATTAAATGTTATAATTTGTTTCTCAGGTACAAAATGATGAAGGCAAAATGATCCGGTTTCACTGCAAGCTCTGTGAATGCAGTTTCAATGATCCTAATGCAAAGGACATGCATTTAAAGGGGCGTAGACATCGACTGCAATACAAGGTGTGAATGGGGCAGACTCACAATACTGAGTCATAGGAACATTGGCCAGCAGATGTTTTAATCTTAACTTCTCAGATAGAATCCAAGATAAAAAGTACATGCTTAATTATTTTTTCCTGATTATAGAATATCTCATATTCTATAAGAAGTAAAAGGGAGTGGGATAAGTCAAGGTTGAGGGCTGGGCTGGGCTGGAGGCAGGATGGTACAAGGTGTGGCTGGGGTGTCAGGGTGTAGGAATGATTTCAGGACCCTTTGAGCAGGGGCAGCATAGTGTAAAGCCATTTGCTGCAGTCAAGTATAACTAAGACTATTAATGGTTTGTGTTTCATTTAATGTTTGCTGGTTAAGTTTTCTCTAACAACATGTGTCTTTTCCTTTTCCCCTGTAATAAGCCCTGTTTAGATGCTTGTGAGTGGGCAAGTTTGTTTACAGCACAACACTCACTTAAAATTTATTTTCACAGGTTTCTGGGCGGAGGCTCAAGCCCAATTTAGAAAGTTGGTGTTAAACTCCCACATTTGAACCTGATCCCTGTTACAGCCATCCAGGGCCTGGCAGAAGGGTTACATTTACATTATGTAAAACATATGTCAGTAAAAAAGTTTTGATGTCAGTAAAAAGTTTTCAGATTGTCAGTAAAAATATTTTGGGTTGGCAGCCAAAGGGAGATGATCAGCTAGAGACATCTTTTTACAAAAAAATCTCAGTTCAGAAAGCTTGAATGTGTGGCCCACAGTTTGGAATTTCTAAGCACTAATTCAAAGCTGTTCAGTTAATAGCTAAATAAATCTTGTATGTGTGTTTGGTTTATATGAAGGAACATAGTGATACTCTCTTCCAGGCAGGAGAGGAATGATCCTACGATTACTAGAGACAGCTTTAAGATCAATAGCTAAAGATATTTTTTCTGGAGCCAAGTGCTGAATTTCTTTACCAGTTATTTACTTACATAATTTTAAATGACAAGCATAGTTATAGTTTTCTATGATTGGTCATTCCAACAGGTTTTCTAAATGAGTTGTTCCCCCAAGTTTCTTCATCATTCTTTAGTAAAAGTATAAACTTGATGTTATGGCCAAGGCAGTGATTTCCCATTATTTTAAACCAAATCCAGAAGAATCCAATCAATCATTGTGGAAAGAGAAAATTTTCATTCTACTCAGACCCACAGGGCGTGTCTACACATACCAATTTAAGGTGTGTTAGCCATTTTTAAAGTGCATTAAGGATGCGGGTCCACATGTGCACCCTTAACACGCCTTAAAAATGGCAATTTTAGGCTATTCACGCCTAAATTTTATGCGCAGATAGCTAAAGCGCCTTAACACACATGTAGACGCTGTGTATGTCGACTGACTTGGGACTAACTTTAGTCCCAAATTGGTCCGCACACCGCATTAATGCGTCTTAGCATGTACACGTGTAAACGCAGACCTAAATCACCTTAATGCACATTAGGCTAATGCGCATTAAATTTAGGCGCATGTAAAAGCACGTCCAAATACACCATATTCCTTTAGATACTGAATCAAACGTAAATGTACCTTAAGAGTTTTGACCTCTTTTGGTTTATTGTGAATGCTATGGGACTGAGTCAGATTTTCTCATATACAGTTCATTGCTGACACTGTTCTTTCCAAAATTATTGTCACAAAAAAGCTTAGCTTTTGGTAATGCTGATTTTATGGTAATTAGTGTCTTCTGTTCCAAAACCTCAGTGACTTGTTTTACATTCTTGAAGTTGAGAGGAAGTTAGCCATATTAGTCTGATGTCAGGCAGAAGGCAGAGTAGAGGTGCACCTTATTGACTAACTGAATCAGAATACATAAACTTTTGTGAGCAACAGCTCACTTGCACATCTCTGATTCAGTTAGTCTATAAGGTGCACCTCTACTCTGAGTTCCGCCATTCTTTAAAGTTTCAAGTGACCACTAGATGGTGAACTTGAGTAGTATTTTATGAAGTGGAGCATCTATAGGAAGGGATCCACCTTCACTTACCTGTCTTGTGCACTTACCTATCCTGCATTATCACACACAAGTATTAAACTTTATGGGGCAGTGTTAGAGAAATAATTAGCTTTGAGTTAGTGGATGTCACTGGGATGCAAATGTTGTTGGTTTGGAAACAAAAGTATTGAAATTATTATGAAAAGTCCAAGGTACTGTGTAGATCAAAAAAACAAAACAAAACAAAAAAACTAGTCCATCAAGCCCATTTTTAATCTGGAGATTCAAATACCAATGAATACAGTCCCTGTTTATAGACTTACGGTATTTAGTACTTCTAAGTTTCTTCCCTTAGAAGAATTTATCTGGTCAGTTTTAACTCTTGCAGTGACTGACTCAAAATTGCATTTATAAGTGATGAATAAAGAACTATTTGGGAGTTTCTTGAGTGAATGCACAGCAGTTTCTGATCATAAAAAATGCTTTACATTACAGTACCCAATGGTGGCAAAGGTCTAGATCTAACTAGATCTAAGATAGAAAGGCAAAAGAAAATGGATTTTTCTTACATTTCCTCAGTAGGTCATCTTGCATCAGGCATTTCATTTGTATTGTCTCATTAGGATGATAGATTTGGCTACTCATCAACTGCTGGAGGACTATAATTGTCCATCTGGGGTCTGCTCCAGTTTCTATCTTGAAAGCAAGTGCAGCACCTTAAAAATCATTATGACCATAACTTGTCCTTTCTAATGCACAGAAATAATGTATGTAGAAGTCATATCCTTTTCAAGTCAAGAATTAATTAACCATTCTTTATGTTCAGCAATAGTCTCAAACCTACACAATTAAAATATTATGCCTTGTTAAAAAAATAATAAAAGCAAATTGCTAATTTCCATTCATTAATAGCAAGATATATAAAGACTTTAAACATTTCTGTAATAAGAAAAATATTCTGATTGAAAATAATCGTGCATGTGCTTTTTACCTGGGAAGGCACTTTGTCTAAGAACATGAGCCTTGTTTGCTAAGTGCTCGCATGTTTTTGCTACTTTTATTTGTAGCATCATCTCCATGGTAGCCACATGTAACATCACCAACATATGGTTGCTGCAGTAGTGTCACAAAGAACACTGGGCACATCTACATGTGCCCCTGACTACGCAGTTGGCACTGCACAGTCATTTGATACTTGCTTTAGCAAGTACTAAATGACTGTGCGGTACCTACCAGTACTGTGCAGTCCTGTCCCAGCAGCGCACAGGTTGTTTCCAACCCTATATCACAGTAGCAATGAGCTACTGTGGAGTAGCTCGTTGCAATGGCAATGTAGCAGCAGCATCACGATTAGTGCATGCCAACGTGACATTGCCATAGCAACAAGTCACATCGCCATAGCTCGTCACTGATATTTAGCTAGAGGAGGAGCAGTAGCAAATAAAGTATTCTTATCTTACATCCCATTTTCATAAGGGAATTCCTCATTTAAATGAAGTTCCATTAATATTAGTCAAACTAGCAAAATTATTTTCAAACTTTCCCAAATATTTAAAATCATCCTTGTATTAGGTCTTTGAATATCACCATTGAGGCACTTTTACTTTAGAGTTTGGATTTATGTGATGGTAGATAGTTGGTCCCATATTTTCAAACTTGGACACCTCTGTTCTGGGTTCCTCACTTAGGTCACATTGGGTGCATCTATGTGAGATGTTTACTGAGGAACTGCCTAACTAACTCTGCAGTAAAGTCTCAGCGGCTACACTTGTGGCCCTATTAGGCCATAGTAAACTAATTAACTCTGCTGTAGGGTAGTACTTGTAAATGCAACTGCTATCATATGGCAACATTATTTAGTGTACAGCAATGCATATGTAGATGTTGACGGGGCTGACTGGGGCATGGGGGGTGCTTCAGTACGGAGGCTGCCTGCTAGCTAGTCATGCACTGGAAGAGCCCCAGGCTAGCAGGCTGACCCCCCACCCCCGGCCTCCTGCCAGCTGGGGCTACTCCAATCCAGCTCACCCTGCTGCAGTTCTGGGCGCACACGTAAACAATAATCTCCAGCACAATATGCACCAGAGTTTATTGCTCCATGCTTGTAGCACATGTAGACACACTCATTGAGTCTGATCAGAGCCAGCCTTAGGAAAAATGGCATCCTGGGCGAACTTCTATTTTGGCCTCTCCCCCTCCCCCTGTACCCTCCCAAGTCAATGGCACTGCTGCAGGCAGAGGTAAGCGGGCAGGGGTGTGGAGCACAGTCTGGCAAAGAAATGGAATGGCATGGTGCTCCTGCCTGAACTGCCCAGCATGGCTCCTCCTGAGCAGCAGCTGGAGGGGGCGGGAGGGAGGGGACTGAGCTGGGTATTGCTCCTCGTGCCTGGGGCTAAGGGGAGAGTGCTGCTGTGAGTGTGGGCTGCTCGGGGGTGTGTGTGTGTGGGGGACACCCCTCTGACCAGCTTGCCCTGGGCAGTTGCCCACGTTGCATACCCCTAAGGCCGGCTCTGAGTCTGATCACTTAGAGGTGCCTAATACAATCCCCTTTTTAATTTTAGCGGAAGTTGTGGGTACTTCCTCCTCTCTTCCACAACTGGTCTGACTAGGATCTAGAATAGCTTACAAAGCTGTGGATGTTAAATCCCTTTAAAATGGGAGAGGGTGTTTCTGCTGAGGAGAACACATCAACTGTTATAAAAAAACCCAAAAACTGATACATCTACATGCTCTTATATAAATGAGCTAAATCACTGTTACTGTAACCTAAATGCAACCTAGTTAAAGTGAGGATGATTTTGTTACATTTATGTAGCTGTAGGAGGAGGAAGAAATAACCATTACATCATAACAGCATATATTGGAATCATTCAGTATCAAATTAATTATGTCTCTCCACAGTTTAAGACTTAAATTCCCTGAGGGATGGGGGACGAGCAGAGGGAAGGTTAATTTTATACTGCGACTGCTTATGCCAATTTAGCTAAAGGACTACTTAAAGAATCATAACACAGTGTCCCACATCTGCATGAGACGCCGACTGTGCAGTAGCTCATAACTTCTGTGTAGTAGCTCGTTATTACTACGCTGTAGTGTCGCATGGCAGAAAGCATGATGCGATGCTACTGCGCAGTAAGTGTCACCAAGAAGCTGTTCAGGGATGCTACTACACAATAACGCTGGTTACTGCACAGTAGGCCTGTTTGCTTCAGATTCGTCTGATTCAGGGGACAGTGATTCGATTTGGTGATTCATATCACTGTCCCAAATCGATTCGGCCAAATCTGATTTGGAGATTTGGCTGCTGCCGAATCTCTGAGTCAGCCAGGCCCATCCCTCCCCAGCCCGGCAATGGGTGCCCTGCCTGTGCCAGCTTCCGGCACTTGTTTAAAAAAAAAAAAAAAGCCTGGACTCAGTGGGTGCTGCCGGGGGGGAGGGGCAATCCCCGCTGCCCCATGCTATGTGGGAGCTCTGCATGAGCCCCCAGCCCAGTCCCTGCTTCCCCAGCCCCCGTCATCCCCCCCCCCACACACAGGTGCCCTGCCTGGGCCATCTCCGGCCCTTTAAGAAAAAAAAAACCCCGAGAAAACCCCAGACACCGCTCCTGCCCGCAGGGGGCAATCCCTACTGCCCTGCGCCATGTAGGGGGCTCTGTACGAACGCCCCAAGGCCACTGCAGGAGTGGTGAGTCCTGGGGCTTTTCTTGGGTTTTTTTTTTTCCTTAAAGGGCCGGAGCCGGCCTGGGCAGGGCACCCATGGAGGGGAGTCGGGGGGGCTTGTGCAGAGCCCCCCACGCAGCATGGGGCAGTGGGGGCAGCAGAGATTGGCCCCCCGCCCGGCAGCACCCAGTTAGTGTGGAGCTTTTCTTTAAAGGGCCAGGAGGGGGCAGGTGGTGCAACCATGTGGGGCTGGGGGAGCAGGCAGGGGTCGGGGGCAGCTGGGGGAGCAGGCAGGGGCTGGGGGCTCGCAGGGGTCCCCCCATGGTCGTACCCCCCTCTCCCTCCCCCCCCTTATCAGCTTGGACTCCAGCTGCAGCCACCAGGGACTGCCCGAATCATCAAAGCTCTCCGAATCTTTTCCGAAGATTCGGAGAATTTTGAATCGATTCAGACCTTTTAATTGGTCCCCTGGTTCGATTCATATTCGGAGATTCGGCCACCGAATTTCCTCTGAATCAAATCGCCATCCGAAGCTTCATACAGCCCTGCTGCAGTCATTTAGTACTTGTATATGCAAGTACTAAATGATTGTGCAGTAGCAATTGCACAGTCAGTGTCTCGTGTAGTGACAGCCACAGTATTGTAAAAGTACAACTTGCACTTCTCCCAGCATCAGTCTAGAGTTTGTTTGTTCCTTCTTGTAAACAGATCAGATTTAAACGCTTGGTTTTTAATACGGGTCATCTTTAACAGCAGCCAGAAACGCACATTGAAAAGTCAGGTTTATTAGTAATACTTTAATTATGAGAATACAATAACAAAATGTTATTTTATTATTCTTACTAGTTTGTGATAGCACTTTAGAAAATCCTTATGATTTTTATTATGACTTCCTTGTAGAAGAAAGTGAATCCAGATCTTCCAGTTGAGATCAAGCCTAGTAACAGAGCTCGGAAAATGCATGAGGAAAAGATGAAGAAACAAAAACAGAAGGATCTGATAAAGAGACACAGAGAGGAAGAACAGCGTTGGCACATGGAAATGAGGCGAGTCATCCCTTGGAGATCAGTTTCACAGAAATGTGGATGTTTTGGGGTACTGATGGATTCCTATTTATTTATTTATTTTTAATTCACACAATTGATTGGGCTTTGCTAGTGCAACGGATCTGAGTCTTGTGTCATGGTCTTGAAAATGGTTATCTGCTCTTCTTCCCTATCTCTGCAAATACCCACTTCACATGTTTTCATCTTTTGATGCTTGAACCATCAAATCCATATATTTTCCAGGCATTGATGCAAAGGATTTTGGTCATATCCTGTGAAAAGTAGTTGAGTGAATGCATTGTGGAGTTATAGGAAGGAAAATGTTGGCAACCCCTGTCAAAACAGAAAACCCTGCCCTGACAGCAATATAGAGTATTTGGACAAATGGGCATTTGGGTACAGATGGGTAGGGGGAGTTCTTGCTTATGAGTGAGCAGCAACTGTTACTCTATAATTGCTATGTCTGCCTGAGCCTGTAGAGATTCAGATGAGTTAAATCACTCTAAAGTTAACCCTGGATGAAGAAGGGTTGAGATGGAATTGTTTTGTTACACTTATAGCAGGGGCAGGCAAAATACGGCCCATGGGCCGTTTCTAGCCAACCAGGCCATTCTGTCCACCTGGCAGGGCCCCTAAAAAGTTTAGTAAATTGACATTTTTTTGCTCCTGGGTGCCTGTCAAAGATGATGGGTGCCAGGGGCAGTAGGACCCAGGGGGAGCCAGCACCAGGACTGAGCAGTCCAGCTCTGCCCCACCCTCCGCCATTTCCCTGCGTTCCTGCCCCCACACTGCTCCAGCATCACATGGCTCCTGGCTGGATCACCAGACCGGGGAACATGGGGTCGCACCGGTACCCCGGGGTGTATGTGTGTAGGGAGGGGCAGAGTGTGTGTGTGTATTTGTTGGGTGAGTCTCACATGCACACCTCACCATACATATGCACACCCCCCCTTGCACTGCCCTACATGCAGACCCGCACACCTCCTCACACTCTCCAGTCACCCTCCCCCCATGCCCCCCACAAACCCCATACCCACCCACGCCCCAGATATCCACACACACCTCCCCACATGCTCCCTCACTCCACCTCCACCCCTATCCACCTGTGAAAGACACACCCACATCCTCCCCCACAGACACCCACAAACCTATACCCAGAGGTGACCCGAGCAGGGTGTGGGGCCTGGGGTAAATCAGCCCATGTGGGGCCCCGCCCCCACTTCAATCCCATGAGCCCTGGACCTGAAGAAGCTGCGGTTGCCCCGATTCGCCCCACCCTAGTGATGGCCCTGCTTTATATCCACCCCCCCCACAGCATACAAGAGTAAGACTTCATTTTAAGCTATTGTGCAATCCCCTCTATGTACACTACACAAGCGCATGTAAATCAGGAGAAAAATATTTTTTGAAATCAAATTAGCGAATATTGTAGATGTTTGCTGTTTAGAATAAAATTTGTTATTTTTCTGTTTCCGAAATGGCAAAACCCCATGCTGACTTCCCCGGGGGCAAGGGGAGGGACTTCTGGTGGCATAGTTCAGGGGCTAGGGGGCGGGACTTCTGGTCACAAGATGGTGACCAGGGGGCGTGGCACCTGTCACACGGCCCTTGACAGCTTGCTAAAACTTGGTAAGCAGCCCTCTGCCCGAAATAATTGCCTGCCTCTGATTTATAGGGTTACAGAATCATGCAGACATAACAGTTGCATAGTAACAGCTTATATCTGTATCCTGTGATGGTGGTACAATTACTACATCAGTCTACACAACAATGCCTTAAAGCTGTATCACCCTGGACCACTGTCTCTAAGTAAAGCTATTAAATAAGATGAGTTATTTTGTATTCACTGGCTGCCACACTACCCTGTCTGTAATTGTACATGTAGGGTGGAATTCTCTTCCCCTTTGTGTACCAGTTTTCTTTCTAATAGATTTTTAAAATGCGACACAAAAATCAAAAATACATATGTCTGTCACAAACAATAAGCAATAAAGGGGAAAAAGAGAAAATAAAGTAGTGGGGAAAGAGAGAGAGAGAGAGAGAAAGGAAGAAAAATGGCAGTTATCTAGCTGCATGCCTGGATAGTTTTCATCCCTTCCTCTGCGATGTATATGTATTTCTATATTTTTGTCCCCTTCCTCTGTTTGTCCTGTGGGTGTGTAAGTGTACATGTCTAATGTACTGAGACTGATGACTATTAAATGCAAGGGGCAGGGCTAGTTAATGCCTAACCTGTGGTGTGGTGGCTACAGTATTGTGCTAGGAAATCAAAGACGTAGGTGTAAACCCCCTCTGAGTAAGGGCAGCCTAGAACCTGGGTTTCCTGCTTCTGGTCAAGTGCCTTAGTCACTTGATTACTGGGGCCAAAACTTGGGAGGGTCGTCCTCCTTCCCTGCTTTTTCCTGGACTTATGTTCACACACATGGGTCCAGCCAGTATGTAGCCTACTCTATATGCTCGGTGTATGTGTGCACACTTATGTCCAGCATGTTGGGGTAATAGAATTGCAGTCTGTGGATAGGTGCCAAAGGACCATTTGCATAGCTAGAAGACTTCCATTTTGGTGCACAAAAGGAAATAGAATTCTGTCCAAAATGTTCAGATATATACCAGATGTAGCTGTTTAAGTGTAAAAGGAAGGGATTGTTCTGGTTTAGGTCTATTTTAGCAATAAAGTTTGTCTAAGCAGTATACATTGTATGTGTCAGATGCTGATGACTATGCAGCATACTATCCACAATTTGATCTTTCTTCTCTCTGGCATATCAAGTTGACTGGAATATTATTTACAGCTATACTACTCTAAAGTAGATTAATCTGAGGTAACAGCTTGCCTCTGTTTTCCCTAACGGTTGGACCCCCTCCCCAAAAGTATTGGTATGTGGCCCAGGAAGTGACTCAAACAGTTGGAGAGTTGTGGGGCATTAATAGGGGCAGTATCTCCCTTCTGTTGAATTTTGTGTGGAATAGTAGAAAAGGCTCCTCATGCTTTTCTCTTCCTCCCACCCACCCTTTGCAGGATCTTGACCCATTAATCTTTGAACTCCTACTGTTATGCAGTCATATCTAGCATGAAAGGTAATAAATGATTAAACAATATATAGCAGTGCTAGAGCAGGAAGTAAAGATCAGTCCATGCAGTTCTGATCTTGGCAGCCTAAGCATATCACTGGGAATATAATTGAAATATGCTGTTTTGCTAGTTGTCCTCCGGGTGGACTTCTCTTCACCAGATCACGGATGACAATGAGAAGTTATTAAGCTTGTGTGATAGGCATTTTTACACATGCTCCAGGGTGCAGGGTGCAGGTTTAATTAGAGCAGCTCTGAGAGCCACTTAAATTAAAGCGCCCACAGCATCACGTGTATTCAGTGTCCCGTGCTTCAAAATGACAGTGGGGGCACTTTAAAGCTTGTTAAAGCACCCCTGCCTCCCTTTTCAAGCGCAGGGACACTTAATATACATAATGCTGAGGCTGCTGGAACGTGCTAAGTAATATGCGTCAAAGCAGACACCCGGCACGTTTATAGGTGGCCTATAGACTCTGCCCGATGAGAGGACAATGGCAGTTTTGACCCCAGATGTATTTTAATGTAGCCCAACTGTTACCTGGATTAGAGGTAGCCTTGGATAAAAGAAGAGAGATTGAGCAAGCTCTACAGCCCAAACTTTTCTGTTTACATCTCCAAAGCCCAAGCCATGCGAATATGTGCCTGGCTATCTGCAACAGCACAATATAGATTCTCATTTTTGCTGCCTGGAGAGACTCAGGAAGCAGGAGGAGGATGGCATGCAGACTGGAAGCAGATTGTCTTGTATCTACTGCATTCTCTGATTTAATTTTCCTTGCAGTCCATCTCCGATATTTATATATAGCTGACTCTTAACAAACTTTGCCTGATGGATTTCATTTAATTCCTGTTTTACTGAGACTCTGGGAATGAGACTGAACCAATTGTTCCATGGCCCTAGAATATGCCAAACAGCTGGGATTTGTGTACTTGTGAAAATCACAATTTTTAGAAGGGGGATTTCTTATTTCCTTCCTTCAATATTTTTGGAATGTCATTTATTACTCTTCTCTTGTCTAATCTCCTACTTTATGGTCTTCTTCTATAAGGAAGGGGTACCTTTGTTTTCACAAATTATCTAACAAAATTTAAAAGGTATAATTATCATAGAACAGCTACAGAACAACTTGTATATGTGGTTACGTCAGTCACTACTACTAACATTATTTTTTTATTTGTTTGTTTAATATTTTTAACTTTATTTGGTTGTGTTAATGAAAAATAACCATAGCAAAAACATATATAAAACAATATAACAACGTATTTGCGGAATCGAGCTATGTTTTAATAACTTCTCTTAAAGGCATTGTCCATTAGGGTTTGTTCAGGACCAAGACTCTGTCATGCTGTTTTTTTATTTTTTGGGTTGATTTATATCTCCAAGTTGCAGTTTCTGTTATAGTCTTCTCAGGCGGCATAAAAATCTTTGTACTTGTCTTTTAGTGAAGTAGATAGCTTTCCCATGAGTAAGTCTCTTTTCAGTCACAGTTGAAGAAAGAAAAAAACTATTTTACATGGCTCAGTTTTGTTAAAAATCACCTTAGATACATGTACTGAAATGTGTTATACATTATCCAATATTACAGTAATTGAGTCACAGAAATGATTTTTTATTGCAAAATGATTGTGTTATATACCTTATTGTCCTTTGCTTTGATTGGGTGCATCTACACGTGTGCTTTAAGGAGCATTAGCCTATTTTAATACACATTAAAGCATCACAAAAAAACTCCACTTTCACTAATGCACACTAAAATAGGCTTATGTGCCTTTTTCTAGTGCCTCACAATGGAGGGCGCCTATACACAAGTGCAGAAGCTGCTCCAACATGCTGGAATTCCAGCACGTTGGAACAGACTCAGTTAATCGAGTCTGCAGGAGCGAGGCAATAACCACTCCAGCAGCCTCCTGCGTATCATATATTACCTCCTCCTTCCATGTACCATTGTCCCTGTGCTTAACAATGGGGTGAGGGTCTTTGAGCTAAAGGTTGTTAAACAAGCTTTAGTTCAAGCACCCCCAGCACCATTTTTAAGAGTGGGGACGCTGATACATGAGACGCGGCAGCACTTTAATTAGAGCGACTCTCGGAGCATGTATAAAAGTGCCCGGAGATGCTAAATGTAATGCACGTTAGCATAAGCACATTAACGAACATGTAGATGTGCCCATTCTCTCATTAATTCAGAAAAGTAATAATAATACCTGAATAGGTAGATCTTAACCACAGAAGAGCATGAAAAAGTCCCAGTATGTATATATTTGACAAAATGGGAATACAGAGTCCATAACTTAATCATAAAACAACAAAATTAAACACCTGCAATGTAAAAAAAATAACAGAAAGCTTCATAAAACAAAGCACTTCATTTGAGTTCTTAAAGTGTGTGTGTGTGTGTGTGTGTGTGTGTGAGATAAAGAAATTGCGCTGGAATTGAACAAAAAGCAAGCAACACACATCTATTTGCACCTAACTTCAAGTTATATCAAAGGTGTTGTCATATAATTGTGGTAGTATTAGAGAATTATCAAACCATCCTTGCATGTGTACCTTGCCCCAACTGACCATAAAATGCAGTTGTTTCCCATCACTCTCAAATGTATTTTTCATGTAGATTTGCTATATTTGCTATATAAACAATTTAACAACTGGAATAGGCTAACCAGAGAGTGTTTTTAACTCAAGTAGACCGTTCCTGCCCCTCCCCTCCAAATTATATATGCTTAATTTTTAACAGCAAGGATTTTAGCTATAGGTATTACAGTTACAAATTGATTATATTACTCCACAACTATTTCTTTGAGTTTGCTTTCAGCAGCCACATCGATTTCAACTTCCAGCCAGGTGCATGGACCAAGGTGGTCAAGGGCCCTAAGGCCCGCCGCACCAAGGCCCCTCCCCCACCAGAACTGAGAAACAGGTACGCACCTCTTGCTGCCCCAGCAGAGCCTGCTGAGTTGCCGGCCCCCACAGGCAACATGGGCCCAACTGCAGCTCCCGCCCCTGCTCTCCCCAAGACAAAACGTAAGGTGTTTGTTGTGGGAGACTCCCTCCTGAGGGGGACTGAGGGGCCAATCTGCCACCCCGACCCCTTAGCCCGGCAAGTCTGCTGCTTCCC
>NW_005842166.1:158822-176614 GCF_000455745.1 Alligator sinensis | reverse complement strand
CCTGCCTATGCAGGGGGTCAGACTCGATGATCTCAAGCAAATCCCGGGACGTCTCAAGCAAATCCCGGGACGTCTCTCAAGCAAATCCCGGGACGTCATTCTCCCCCTGTACTCGGCCTTAGTGAGGCCGCAGCTGGAGTACTGTGTCCAGTTTTGGGCTCCACAATTCAAAAAGGATGTGGAGAAGCTTGAGAGAGTCCAGAGAAGAGCCACGCGCATGATCAGAGGTCAGGGAAGCAGACCCTACGATGACAGGCTGAGAGCCCTGGGGCTCTTTAGCCTGAAAAAGCGCAGGCTTAGGGGTGATCTGATGGCCACCTACAAGTTTATCAGGGGTGACCACCAGCATCTGGGGGAACGTTTGTTCACCAGAGCGCCCCAAGGGATGACGAGGTCGAATGGTCACAAACTACTTCAAGATCGTTTCAGGCTGGACATAAGGAAGAATTTCTTTACTGTCCGAGCCCCCAAGGTCTGGAACAGCCTGCCACCGGAGGTGGTTCAAGCGCCTTCATTGAACACCTTCAAGATGAAACTGGATGCTTATCTTGCTGGGATCCTATGACCCCAGCTGACTTCCTGCCCTTTGGGCAGAGGGCTGGACTCGATGATCTTCCGAGGTCCCTTCCAGCCCTAATGTCTATGAAATCTATGAACTTAATTTTCCTTTGTGAATTGGAGTCCTGGTGGGAGATAAAAGTTTTGGATCATTCCTTGTGAATGCCTCTAGGTCTTTTTTATCATTGAAAATCCTGCATCTTCCCTGCAGTATGAAAGTCAGCCTTGCAAGGGACCAAATAGAAGCTTTTAAACCCAATTTAGACAGGTTTTCCATGGGAAGATTCCAGTCTCTCCTCTTTTTAAGTGTTTTTTCACTCAAGTCAGAAAAAAACGGTATTTTTCCTTTCCTTTAATTTTTCCTCAAAGCCCTACCTTCTCTCATCATTTCTTCTTTAGGTCTGAGAGGATCGCTTTCTGTTGTCCATGGCTTTCAAGCTGTGTGTGCATGCTCTTTTTCTGGAGGGTTGCATGAGAAGAATTTTAGTTCAGTTTGTATGAATTTCTGTATGAATTTTATACAGCTGCCTTCCTCAATCTCTTCCCTGAAGCCTAAAAAGCATAGATTAGCCCTTCAGCTCCTATTTTCCATTTTTCACCCTTATCAGTGAGAAATTCTACTTTCTTTTTCATCAGGGAAAATTCTCTCTCCTCTTCATTGTAGTGATCTTCCAGGTCAAATTCTGGCTGCTTATTTTGTACACTACACTGAAGGACATCAGTTTTTGCCCTTGATCTCATTAACAGATATGTTGACTTCAGAACTTCAGCCTGGTTGCATCTGCACATGCAGTTAATTTGAAACAATAAACTCTGGTGCATATCTTGCTGTAGTTATTGCTTCTGGGCTCTGCATTTGCGTGCGAGCCCAGGACCACAGCACATTGAGCCAGGTTGGAGCAGCCCCGACTGGCCAGGGACTTGGGGACGGGGGTCAGCCTGCCAGCCCAGGGCTGCTCCGACCTGGCTCAAAGTGTTGCGAAGGAGCTGGCTTGGGGCACAAGGGTGCTCCAGTGCAGGGCTAGCCAGCAGGCAGCTCCTGCACTAAAGCACCCTTAGGCCCCAGTCAGCCATATCAGCACCTACACAGGCGTTGCTGCTCACTAAAAAACTCCACCGCAGGATAGTATTTGTATTTACAAGTACTAACCTGCGGTAGAGTTTATTAGTTTATTGTGGCCTAATAGGACCACACGTGTAGACACTGAGATATTTAGTGCAGAGCTAATTAGGCAGTTCTGCAGTAAACATCTCATGTAGACATACCCCCTGAGTCTTATTTTGCTCAGCTTGAGCATTTTTAAATTCTCATAGTGCCCTGGCTACAACCAAAACCCCTCTATATTCTCATCTCATTCTGAAAGGACAGTCCCCCAGCCAGCCCCTCCTTCTCCCAGGCTCACCTGCAATCTGTCTGCAGGGCTGTGCTCCTCAGCAGGCTTTGTGGAGCTGGAACGCGGACGGAAAGACTTTAAAGTGATTTTACATTTGTTCTGGCTGTTCTTCATTGTGTTTTCAAAAAAGACCAGTTGTGTGAGTGAAAACGTAGATTTTGGGCTGTTAATGTGGGTATTTCAAGCAGGGTTTGGAGTAGCACAGGGAAAACAGTTCTGGTGCTTGAGCATGCTTAGTGGCACATCCCTACTACTAACAATCTTAATCTAAAACTACACTATCACAAGGCTATCTATCACAAGAGTTTCTTGTATAGAGTTTCCTGCCAGTCTGTAACTCTACCCAACAGGAAGGAGGCTCTGGCTGGGGGAACCTTTGTGACTCCAGAGCCATCTTCCTGTCCCTCATTTGTTCATGTCTCTGGGCAGAGTTTCATGGAGCAGGGTTCACTGGCTCCTTGGACTCATTCAAGGGCCAGTGGGCACCTGCTAATGTGCTCTGCTCAGTGTGTCCCCCCCCTTGGATCACTTGTTATTAACCTTTGGGCCCCTCTCCTGTCCCTGTTTTTCCATTAGTTGTCCAAGGAATTCTGTTGATACATACTTAGTAACCCCCCTCTAATAACAGAGGGGGCTAACAGTTTTTGTGTGGGTCCAGGCTCACAGTCCCTATATGTACCAAAAAGACCTACCAGTCTGTCACCATTCTTTAAAGAGGACTCTGGAGGAATACAAGGAACTACAAATCAGGAAACCTGACTTTTCTTCTTAGCAGATTAATAGAAACTAGAATAAATCTTGGATTGCCCCTCACATAGGTAAACAGAACTTCCCGGGGTAGAACTACCTTGGCTTTTGTGAAGGGTGGTCATGCCTCATCAATCTAGTAGAGTTCTTGGAGGACAACCACAAGCATGTGGATTGGTGTGAGGTGATTAAAATGTTGTATTTGGGCTTTCAAAAAGCTTTTGCTAAAGTTCTGCATCAAAGGTTCTTAATGAAATTGGGCTTTCACGGCTTTAAAGGCAAGGTTCATTCATGGATCAGCAATTAGCTAAAGAATAGGAAAAAAAAGAGAAAGTGTAAATGTTCACTTTTCACATTGGAGGGAGGGAGGCAAGCATTGGGCCCCCCAAACGTGTGTGCTGGGGCTTGTACTGTTTAACATATCCATAAATGATTTGGGAAGGAAGGTAGATAGTGATGTGGCCAAGTTTGTGGATGACCCCAAATTATTCAATGTGATTTAAAAAAAAAGTCTGGCTGTGAAGAATTGTAGAAGGACCTTATAAAATTGAGTGAATAGACAGCAAAATGGCAGATGAAGTTTAGTTATAGTAAGTGTAAAATGATGCACGTGGATATATAGAATCATAGAGAATCATAGAGTCAGAGGACCGGAAGGGACCTGCAAGATGATCAAGTCCAGTCCCCTGCCATGCAGGAAGTTATTGGGCTCAAATGAGCTCAACAAGGTGTTTGTCCAGTCTCATCTTGAACATCTCCAAGGATGGTGACTGCACCACCTCTGCTGGGAGTGTGTTCTGGATTCTGGTAACTCCTATGGAAAAAAAAAAATTTCTTATGTCTAGCCTAAATTTTTCCTCTATTAGCTTGTGCCCATTGGTCCTTGTCCCCACTTTGGGTTTCTTCCTGAAGAGTCGCTCCCTTAGATCTTGATGCTCACTCCTAACGTACTTGTAGGTAGCTATCAAGTCACCTCTCAGTCTTCTCTTACTCAGACTGAACAGGCCCAGTTCCTGGAGTCTCTCCTCATAGGGCCTATCCTCCAGGCCCCTAATCATATGGGTGGCCCTTCTTTGTACCCTCTCAAGCTTATCCACATCCTTCCTGAAGTGCAGTGCCCAGAACTGGACACAGTACTCCAGCTGTGGCCTCACCAATGCCTAATAGAGGGATCTATTGGCAACACATCAGCTGATACATGCCAGAGTCCTATTTGCCCTGTTGGCAACCTCATTGCACTGTTGACTCATGTTCATCTTCTGGTCAATTGTGACCCCCAGGTCCCATTCAGATACTGTGCTAGCCACTGGACCACCACCCATCATGTAGTTATAGTGAAGGTCCTTCCTACCCGGATGGAGGGCCCTGCACTTCTCCCTCTTAAACCTCATCTGACTCTGTTCCGCCCATAAAACCAGTCTGTCCATGTCATCCTGGATCCTTACCCCATCCTCTGATGTGCCCACATTTCCCCACAGCTTAGTATCATCCACAAACTTAATCACTGAGCTTTCCACCCCCTCATCCAAGTCATTAATAAATATGTTAAAGAGCACAGGTCCAAGCACAGATCCCTGGGGGGCATCACTGGAGACGGGACTCCAGGATGAGGCCATCCCATCGATTACAACTCTCTGGGATCAGCCTCTAAGCCAGTTGTCCACCCACCTCACTGCAGACTGGTTCAGCCCAGGACCCTCCAATTTAGTTGAGAGAATCTCATGGGAAATGGAATCAAAGGCTTTACTGAAGTCTAAGTAAATGGCACCAGCCTCACGTCCCTCGTCCAGCTGGTAAGTTACCTGGTCATAGAAAGACACCAGGTTTGTCAGGCATGATCTACCCTCAAGAAAACCATGCTGGTTGCATCTTAATACCTCACCAGTTACCAGCTTGTAATTGATAGCCTCCTTAACAAATTTTTCAAACATTTTTCCCAGGACCAAAATCAGACTGACCAGTCTGTAATTTGCAGGTTCATCCCTCTTCCCTTTCTTGAAGATAGGTACCATGTTGGACCTCTTCCAGTCATCTGGGACTACTCCTGAGTTCCACGACTCTTCAAACAGCTTCGCCAGTAGCCCTGCTATAAGCTCAGCCAGTTCTTTCAGCCAGAATGATGGGCTCTACATTAATTGTTACTATATAAGAAAGAGGAGTGGGATTATTGTGCATAGTTCTCTGAAAACATCATCTCAGTGTTCAGCAGCAGCCAAAAATGCAGATAAAATGTTAGTAATTATTAAGAAAATTGAAAATAAAACAGAAAATGTCATTATTCCACAGACCTTGAATACACCTTGCAGTTCTGGTCCTCTCAGCTCCAAAAGCATGTAGTAGAACTACAAAACATACAGAGAAGGGCAATGAGGATGATCAGGGTTATGGAGAGTTTTCCGTATGAGGAAATCCTAAATAAGCTAGGACTTTTTATCTTGTACAAAAGATGACTGAGGGGAGGGATATAGTAGAAGTCTATAAAATCGTGAATGCTGCAGAAAACATAATTAAGGATTTACCATCTACTGTCTGTCACAATACTAACATTAGGTGATGTACAATAAATTTATTAGGAAGCAAGTTTAAAACAGATGAAAGGAAGCTCCTTCTCACACATTGTGTAATTGATTTGTGGAACTCAATGATGTTGTAGAAGCTAATAATTTAACTAGGTTTAAAAGAGGACTGGACAAGTGTGTGCTAAATAGGTCAATTTGTGGGTATTAAACATTATAGTAAGGAGTTAAATCTAGAAATTAGGCCTCCTAAGTCTCAGAATGCTGGAAGCTATGAGGAAAGAGAGGCAGGATCTGTTTGGGTAGTTTCATAGTTTCAAAGTAGGTAGGGTCAGAAGGGACCTGAGCAGATCATCAAGTCCGGGTAGGCCCTGCATATACGTTTCCCCTCAGTATCCACACTCTGCCACTGTGAAATACAGGATACTGGGCTAGATGAAGTCATGGCTGGACCCAGTGTTGCATTTCTTATGTTCTTTTTCCATTACTTGTTTGTCTATGGAGTCCCCTCTGGTTCAATGGTAGACTCCTTATCTGCTACATGGGAGACCCAGGTTCAGTTCCTAGACATGTACGTAATTACAGTCATCAAGGTACTGAATGTCTGCACTCAGACTGGCCTTTGGATTCTGTCTCAATAGCATGAAGGGGGATGGAAGGTCTGGGCAGCTTCCACTCCCCCAGACCTCTGCCTATGCATATGTATTGATGGTCTGGGTAACCTCTCATGCATATGCCATGATCTAGAAGAATTGGCAGTTGCCTACTGCTACTTGTTCATCTGGACATATTAGGTACTTTACACACTTTGCCAAACATGCCAATTTTAACCTCTGCCAGGATAAATTTGGTGGTCACTATAAGGGCACAGACAGAAGTGATGTTTATTGAGTGATCTGGCCCCTGAAAGTGCTCTACAGCTGTGTCATAACACACATGCACAGCTGCAGAGTGCTTTTAAAATGGTTGATCACATGAAAAATTAACCCTGGTCAGATCAGGTATTACATTAAGGCACTCTAAAGTGGAGTACCTTAGAGAACTTGTGTTCCCTCCAGAGTTAAATTTTCACCTGGGATGCAGGACAGGGTTGGTGCTACAGGCTATCAGTGGGGGAGAGAGAGGGAAGGGAAAAGAGCTGCAATGGCCAGAGCTCGAGGGGGCGGGGGGTGAGGAATGGATCCCCTCACCTCATGGGCACCCCCCAGCTACCCTAGCTGCAAGTGAAGAAACAGGCTTTGGGGTCATCTGCTTTAGCCACACTTTTGCAACTTTGCCCAGGCACCTTGAAAATGGCTGAGACTGGTGACACAACTTTGTTTCATACAAACTTACTGTGTTCTTGCTTCTTTTCATGAAGGCGGTATGAAGAGGAAATGTACTGGTGGCAAGTAGAGGAAGAGCAATTATACTGGGAAGAGCAACGGCGTCGGATGGCTGTAGACTGGCATCCACCCCCACTTATGGGCAGGCCTGGCATGGCTGTTCCACTTTTCTTGGTGAGCAACCCTTGATTACATTTCCTGAAAGGAGAAATATGAAGCACTCTGACACCTTTAAAATCTGTTTCAAGCTATAATGTGCCATACTCTCTCTGTTCTTTGAGTGTTGAATGTGTAATTTTGTATTTCTCCTGAGAATCCATGACTAAAATTTGGAATGAGCAATACATAAAGCTTAATGTCAATTCTAGTTTGTGGCACAAAATACCTCACTGACAAACGATCATTTTTATATGTTGGACTACTTGGGAGTGTAAAAAGGTTAACACTTCAGATTATGAAGGGAAAGGGCATACAAACTGGCTATCATGACATAAAAAGAGGCAGGGTTTTACTACGTCACCTGCTCCGCAATATTGCCTGTGTACCCAGTCTTATCCTGAGTGTTATCCCTTTTTCATTGGACAAGTATTAGTCTACCTGGGAAGTAAGACCATGCATGTGAGCAACTGATACTGTGTCCATCCTACTGTGGAGCAACTGATACTTATGCACAGTTTACTATTGTATTACCTGCATAGTGTTGACACAAAAGTGTCCGCACAGCTACTGAGCATGCACATTGGGTGGTGGGTATATGACTACATTTACATGTACATGAGTGTAAATTCTGAAAAACAAGGAGGAGAGCCCATCTGTTCTAACCCTAATAGCCTAGTGGTTAGGGTGTTCACACAGGAAACAGGGGACCCAAGTTTTGGCCTTCCTCACCCAGAGGGGATGGAAACTTATAGCTCTCTGACTTGCCACTGCTGTGCCTAACCACCAGACCACAGGTTAGGTATTCTTCAGTGTTCCCTACAGCCTTCATTGGAGCTGAGACCCAGCACTTAGCATTAATTATTCATTGGGTAAAATGGCCAGAGAGCAGTGCAGTGCTCTACTGGGAATAACAGTTCTGATTAGACCATATGGCAGGAGGAGTCCTCCTTCATGGGTTTTTCCTGGATAGACGTTTGTGATTTATATATGTCCAGTCTGTCTGCCCAAGTACCCAGACCCATGCACCCAGGCCCAGCTAGTACATAGCACACCATGCCTGCTCAGTAGCTTTGTAGACATTTATGCATGCACATTGCACATGTAAAAGAGTCACAAACTGTGCCTACGAATCAAAAAGGACACTTACATGTCTGGACAGCCTGCCTTGGTGGCACATAAAATGAAACAGAATTCTACAGTAAGTCTCCTCAACATTTTTTAAACCTTCTCTTCAGTATTCATGAAATTCTTCCTGCCCATTTGCAAGGCCTAGCCCTTGGCTCTCACCCTTTCTTTTATTGTGCCAGAGGTCACTCCAGGAGGTGTGCCACCTGCCTGGAGCCCTATTTAGGACATCACAGAAAGATTCCCAGAGCTTATCCATCCCTCAGACCAGTACCCTTTCCTTCTTATCCCTGTAGACCCCCAGTGATACCACTAGGGCTGATGGACACTGAGCAGATCAGAGGAGACTATGGGGCTCTTGGAAAGAAAATTAAGGAAATCAGAACACAAGTAGTATTTTCATCAATCTTCTTGGTGGACGGTAAGGTCCCAGGCAGGGACTATTGTATCATGGAAGTAAACATATGGCTGAGAGTCATGCCATTTGGACTTGGACCTATTTATAATTACCCCTTGCTTCCAGCTACTGAGCCAATTGTCTAGCCACCCTATAGTAATTTTATCTAGCCCATATTTGTCCAATTAGTTTATAAGAAGGCCATGTGCATCTTTGACAGAAGCGTTACTGAAGTTCTGATATACTATATCCACTGCATTCCCTATATTTGCCCATCTAGCTTTTTGTCAATTGAGATCAAGTTTGATACAATTTGCTCTTAATAAATCCATGTTGCCTGCTCATGATCAGCCTTTCCTCCTTCAGATGCTTGCAAAAGCCCTTCTTAAGATATGCTTCTTCCCAGATACCGAAGTAAGGCTACCCAGTCTATAGTTACCTGAGTCTTCCTTTTTGTCTTTTTTTTAAAGATGGGCACTATGTTGCCCCTTTTCTAGTCCTCTGATACCTCACCTGTCCCCAGTGACTTGGCAAATATCATTGCCAAGGGCTCCAAGATCTCTTCTGCCAGTTTCTTCTGTACCCTGGGATGAAGTTCTTCAGGTCCTGCTGATCTGAATTTATTCAGATCAGTCAACAGATCTCTGGCTGTCCCTTTTGTTATCTCAACCCTCCGCTTGTCCCCTTCCTTATCCAAGTAATCCATATTAGCTGTATTGCTGCAGCTTAAATATTTGTCAAAACTGAGGCAAAGAAGCTGTTGAACAGCTCCTCCTTCCTTACATCTTCTATTAAGAGCTCACCCTGGCTATTTAACAGTGGATCTATAGCTTCTTTGGTCTTTCATTTCTGATCAGCATATTTATAGAACCTCTTCCTTTTGACTTTAATTTCCTTTGCCAGGTAAAGCAAAATTTTACCTCTGCTTGCCTGATTTTGTCCCTGCAAGCTCTTGCTCTTTCCTGGTATACTTCTTTGGTGATCTGCTCATTTTTTCATTGCCTGTATGGTTTCCTTTTGTTTTTGAGGCTTCCTAGAAGCTCCTTGTGCAGCCAAGCTGGTCTTTTATCATTATTCTTGCACTTCCATCGTGTCGGAACAGTTTCTTGTTGGGCTTCCAACACTGTACTTGAGAAACTTCCCGCCCTCCTGGGACCCATTATCCTTCAGTCTGTCCACCATGCCTACTGTCTCCTTGAGTCAGTTGAAATCCACGTTTGTGAAATTCAGTCTTAGTTCACCTGACCTTATGGTTTCCCCATCTCTGGATTAAGAATTCTGTCATATTGGGTTCATCTGTACAAGACACGTTAATGCACCTTAGCCTAAGTTACTGCACAGTACAGGCATGCACCCTTACTACACAGTAACTTATGCTAAGTGCAGGTCTCAAATGTACGTTTGATTAGTTAATGTGCGGTAATGCACATGTAGACATGACCCAGCACTTGGGGCATACACACCAGGGAGCCTGAGGGAGCCTGTTCTTTGTCCAGGAGCCCAGCAGGCCTTGTGTACCCCCTGGACAGGCCACAGCCTGCCTCTGCCTGGCCTGTTCCTTCTGTAGAGCTGCTGCTTGGCCACAGGTGAGTGTTGCAAAGAGCTGCAGCTTGCTGCACCCCTTGCCCAGTCCTTAGATCCCCCCCCCAGGGCTGCTGCCTGTCTGTCTCTTGCAGCCAGGCCAGCACCTGCTGCTGCTTACCCCCAGCAGCATCTCTTTGCAGGTGCTGTGAAGTGCCTCTGCTGCACAGCTCCCAGTCCCTGGCCATGCCCATCTGCTGAGCGCTCCTGAGCACTGTCCAGGGCTAACGTCTGGATGCAGGGGAGAGGCCACCAGCCCCAGAAGGGATACAGGCTCCGGGTCACTGCCACCCACCACTAGAGCTGTCTGAATGCACTGGCTGCCAGTAGCACACCAGGGACTGGACCTCTTGCTCTAGCAGCTGGTGGTGGTGGCGGAGCGGGAGGCACAGGAACAAGCCTGGCGGGTGGAGGATGTTGCCTGGGCAGAGGCACGGGACCAAAAGCAGCAGGACCACTGGGCCCAAATGGAGACCCTGGAGCAGGAACACCTAGAGCTGCTCCAGCAGCAGGGACACCCTCCTGGTCCAGGGGGCCACATCCATGTTCCTCACTGCCTGGTCCCTGCCCGTGGCCCTGCAGGACCTCTGGGTCCTGCCCACTGCCCCACAGTAGGCCCCCACCTGACCCTGGGAGGAGGTCCTCAGTTGCCTCCTGCCTACCAGGCCCTCTGGCCCGGCCCCCGCCCCAGGCCTGCCGCCACCTGCGTGGCTCCGGCACTCTCCCCCGCACCACATGCCCGAAGGCCCAGCTGTGCATGAGGCCACCATCTGCTGGGGTCACTGCAACCCCCAGACCTGTAGGGGGATATCCCAAGGCTGGGGGCTTGCGTACCTGCCTTGGGGCTCTGCCCTCTAGACCCCCCCAACAGCCGTCCACTCTGGGCTCGAAGACCTAAAATATTGTAAATAATTTTCCATATATAAATGTTTTCCATTTGTATCTAGTTTTCCATTTGTAAGCAGGTTTTTTATTGTTGGTGGGTGGTGGAGGGCCCCTGTTGGTCGGGGGAGGAGGGGGTTCTGTTGGTTGAGGGGGGAGGGATGGTGATGGGTGTTGTGAGGGTCATAAAGTTTTTTGTTTCACCCATGTGCATATCCACCCTGCTGGTGGGTGCGTGGCTGTCCTGGGGGGTCCTGCAGGCCCATGGGCAGGGGCCAGCAACTGCTGAAAGATGGGAGTGTGGGGTGCTGGACATCACTGGCAGGGGCACGGCTGGAGCAGCGGGTCACTGGGTGTCACTAGCAGGGGCAGGGGCTGGAGCAGCCTTGGTGCAGGTAGGCAGGGTGGGCAAGGAGGGAGCTACCATGTGCTCTCCCTGCACTGGACATATGGCTCCTGGGCAGGGAAGGGGCTGGCCAGGGCTGAGAGTTTCCAAGATGGCTGCCAAGTGCTGGCAGCTGGGTCTGGCTTCAACATGGCTGCCAAGTGCTGGCAGCCATGTGGCCAGAGACTGAAGCTCCCCCCAGTGGCCACAGGGGCACATGGCAGGGCTGCAGGGACTTGCACAGTAAATTTAGTTGCACTTAAATGCACGTGTAGACATGCCCATTGTGATTATGTTCTCTCAAGTTTCCCATCACCTTCGCATCCTCTACTATTTCTTCCCTGTTAGTCAGGACAATATCTAAGACAGGTACTCCTTGACTTATATCCTCAACTTCTTGGAACAGAAAGTTGTCCTCCACACAAGTTAGGAACTTACTTGACATTTTGTTTGGCTGCATGTTTCTTGCAGCAGATGTCCAGAAAACTGAAGTCTTCCATCAGTACCATCTCATGACTTTTGGATAATTTTATCACCTCTGAAGAGTTCCTCATCCACCTCTTCTTTCTGACTTGGCAGTCTAGGATAAGTCCCCATCATTGTATCCCTACTGTATCTTTCACCTTTTATCTTCACCCAGATTCACTTGATCAGCTACTTTCTTTGTCCTGAACCAGTGAATAAGTGTGTGTATTGGTGGCGTTTTGTTATATATCAACACCTTTTCTCCCAGCCCTCTCCTTCCAAAACAGAGTGTACCCCTCAGTGTTGATGTTCCCATCGTAAGAGCTGACCCACCAAGTGTCTGTGATAACAGTCAGATAATAGGTCTTTTCACAGGCTATGACTTGCAGCTTGTTTGTTCCCTAAGCTCGTCACATCTTGATATGTATATCAGAAGTATTTCGCATTTTTGACCTACTTGTTTTCCTCTTGACTCCCTTGTTGCTGTTCTATGGCTCACTGTCCCTTTCTCTGAGTTGAGCTTCTTCTGGTGCTCTCCCCTCTGGATTGTTTGCTCTGTGGCTGAAGGATTTTGTCTATCATCTCTCACAGAACCTAGTTTAAAGCCTTCCTTAGGACTGGTGGTGCCCAAAGATGCTCTTTCCAGTTCTGGTTTAATGGATTCTGTCTCTTGATAGCAATCCTCCTCCCCAGAACATCTGCTCATTGTCAAAGAATTCAAAGCCTTCACGCTGATATCAGGGTGTGTGTCTACATGTTCATTAATGCAGCGTAATTACAGTGCATTACGTTTAGTACTGTAATAACAGGGACAAACTTAATGCGCCATAATCGGCACATTAGTGCAAGTGAACGCTTTTTAAGTGACGTTAATGTTCAGACTAAGTCTACTGCACATTAGCACGGTTTTTGCTAGCTACGCTAATGCACAGTAGAATTAGTCTTCTGCGCATTAAGCATCTTGTGCAGATGCGCCCAGTCTTACAGGAGTCTGTCCTGGACGTGGTGCTCTTTAACTTGTTTATTAACAATTTAGATGCAGGTTTCCTGAGCAGATTTGCAGACCAGATGAAGCTGGGAAGGTCTGCAAACACGCAGGAGGACAGGGTCATTAGATGCAAGACATGAGAAGTGATCGTGCTTCTTTTTTCAGCACCATTTAGGCTTTATTTTGATTATTGTATGCAGTTTTAGGCTCCACACTTTACAAAGGAAATGGAAAAGTTTGAGAGGTCCAGAGGTGGGCAACAAAAATGATAAAGGGCTTGGAAGGCAAGGTATATGAGGAGAGATTGAAAGAAATAGGCACGTTCAGCTTGTTTAAGATGGGGCATGATAGTAATATTCTAAAATCTGAAGGGCTGCTACAAAGAAGGAAAACATCTTTCTTCATTTGCTACAGGAAACAGGATGTGGACCAGTGGCTTGGAGTTGCAAAAAAGTAGGTTTAGATTTGATATCAGGGAAATTTTCTTCACTGTGATAAAACTGAGGCAGTGGAATAGATTGCCTAGGCAAGTTGTAGACTCTCCATAATTGGAGGTTTCAAGAAAAAGGTTGAATAAGCACTGGTTGGGGATGATCTAAGAGTGGCTATGCCTGGAGTGCTATATAAAAAACAACAGTTGGAAACCCAGGAGCACCTCCCTTCCCTCCTCCCCGCACAGAGAGATTGCTGAGAGATAATGAGAAACGCTCTGCAGCCTAAAGCAGGCAGATACTAGAAAGGACTGTACTCAGCAGCAGGAGAATGAGACAGAGCTCCACAACTGGCTTAGTTATGAAAGAAGATTAAAGGAGCTGGGTTAGGTTTATGGAGGGGGTACAAAATAGGGAGTTCTGACTGTCCAGCAGTGGGTGTGATACGTGGCTGTACGTTTGCTGTCCCCAGGCTCCAGAGCAGAGTGGAGGGTGTTCGGTATTCCTTCGCCCATATGGGGCCAGGAAAGATTTTTTTTCTCTTGTTGCTGCAGGGATCAGGGATTTTTTTTCTCCCTTCCTCAGAAGCATTGGGTGTTGGCTGCATCTAAGGCTGGAGATTTTGACTGGTGTGCCAGTGTTCCTGCTGGGCCTTAAACCCAGAAGTTCCTGGCTAAAGCGTCTTGCCCCTCTGCTCAGGGTCAGACCAATTGCCATATTTGGAACCAGGAATGAATTTTACCCCATGGTCAGATTGGGATGGACTGTGGGAGTTTTGCCTTCCTCTCTAGTGGAGTGTGTGGCCCCATAGGCGACTGGTGCCTCTTGAGTCAGGGGGGCACATGTACCCCCTGACACCAGTCATCGACAGGGGCTGGGTCCCCTGGCAGCCAATTGCACTGACTGGGGGGAGGGTGGGGAGGGTGACCATGGCCGATCTCACTCACAAAAAGCTTTTGCTAGAGGCCCTGCTCCCCAGCTGGTGCTTAGAAGGGGGGAACTGGCGCTCCCGCCTGCCCCCCTGCCCATTGCCTAAACAGGGAGCGCAGCCTGGCAGGGGCTGCACGTGCACCCGCTACGCATCGCCACAGTGTGGCCCTCTTCCTCAGATCTCTTGAGTGTATTTTAACAATATTTGCAGCCACCAGACACTGACCACCATCGTTCCCCAGCTATACCTGTGGGCAAGTTAGGTTGCTGCACCTTATAGCTGTGCAACAGGGTTGACTGTAGTTTTAGTAATAGGTTAGACCGGGGTTTTCAACCTTTTTGAGTCATTGTGCCCCCAGCAGCTGGTCAAGGAGTCAGGAGTCCCTCGGGGGCCAGACAAGAAGCCGATTGGCAACTGTGGGGGGAGGGGGTTGGTCCCCCAGCAGCCAGTTGACGAGTGGGGAAGAGCAATCGGCAACCCGGACAGGGGTCCCCTACAGCCAATCAGTGACCAAAGTGCTGGCAGAGTACCCCCTGAGGCCATCAGAAGTACCCCCCAGTTGAAAACCCCTGGGTTAGACAAGGATTTGTGTGGGATGGTTTGGGTAGGCAGGGGGTTAAGACTAGATGCCCTCCAGATGTCCCTCCCAGCCTGACTTTTCTATGATCCTGTGACTGTATGGAAGTTCAGCGCTTCTAATACTATCTGGACACTGAATGAGAAATATTGCAATGCAAGAAATACCATATGCACATAAGAAAATTCAAACATGTTAGAAAAATTGCAGCCCTTGCTAAATACTTTGTGATTTTTAGCTGTATACACGCATCTTATTACATACTAATACACACATTATTTGCCTGAAGACATCCAATTTACATGCACATTACTGAAATGATGCTTGATTACATAAAAAACCTAGTGTAATGAGTTGTATTTTCTTATGATAGTTCCCAGTCACTTGGAAAAATGTCTAAAGGGTTTCATGTGAGAGGCCAAGATTTTTCAGGGGCAATAACTTTTCTTGGACCAACTGCATGCTTGGAATAAAGTTGCAAGACAGTCTTCATCAGGTCTGTGGAGAGAAGCAAGCAAGCACATTTAATGTGAAGAGCTGAGAGTAGAGCTGTGAAGATGAAGAGGGGACAGAAATTCCCAGGGGTAGCCAACAGCTTGAATTGGTTTTATTCTAAGAAGCAAACTCTTTAATAAATAAGGTTCTTTCTGTATTCATAAACAGCAAATGTCTGGACTTCTTTCTGCAGATGTTCCTATTTTTAATCTCAGTGACCACTCCTGTTTAACAGTGCTATTCCTTTACTTTTTAAGGCCCTTTTTATATATCAGTGTACTTCCCAGTGGGTGCATCTACATGTGCAATTAATGCTCCTGAATTTTCTGCATGGAAAATTCAGACTTATTAGTGTGCTCCAGGCTCCCCCAGGTGCCAGCCCTAGCAGGGGGCACTGGGGCTGGTCCCAATCTTTGCCAGGCAGGGAGAGCTGTGCCAGCTGCAGGGGTAGCTGTCTTCCCAGCCGCATGGAGAGACAGCCGCACCTGCAGCTGGCACAGCTCCCCCACACTGAGGTTTAGCCAGGTAGCACTAGACCCCCTGTTGCCTGGGCTGACCAGGAGCAAATTGCTCCTGGTCAATGTCTACCTGTGCACTATGGTGCATTAGCTAATATGCCATTTATCTAGTACCTTTATGCATTGATACTAGCAAATCGTGTATTAGACTAATTTAATAAGTAGTAAGTCCCACGCACATGTAGACAATGATGCTTTACTGTGCATTAGATTAGTCTAATGCGGAGTAAAGCATCTTGTATAGACTTTTATTTATCTTGATCACTTGACACTGGGAGGCTTATTTACTGCTCTCACTGACTCTTCTCACACCAGTCTGTGGATATTGGCTAAGTTCCAATAGACTCCCCAAGGCACTTTTGTAAGTATACTGATGTAGCAGTTGTTTGAATTGCTTTCTCCCATATTGAAACACACTTACCACAGGCGACTGGTGGGGGGGGCATGGAGGGGCACGTGCCCTCCCTGAGATTGGTCCCCGACTTGGCACTGGTTAGGACGGGGCAGTTTTTTTGCCGTGAGGGCCGGTGGCATGTTGGGGGAGAAGGGGGGGGGCACTAAGCTGTGGCACAGAAGTATAGGAGTGGATATGGGGCTTTTGGCCCACCCCTGAGGCCGCCCACAAATTGTGCCCCCCAGACTCAGGAGGCACCAGTCACCCCTGACACCTACCATTACTTTGGAAGTTGACAGCTTCCTATGCAGTACTTGGGAAAGTAAGACAAAAACTACATTCTCCTGTCAAAATTACAGGGGGTGCAAGAAGGAGGCAGTATGTAAGAACCTGAGTTGAATTTGTGTCCATAGGGCACAAAATACTAATTTTTTTAAGGATCACAAATGGATAGGTGTTTTGTTTAAGTCTCATTCATAAATCTTCCCCTTGTAGAGTCCAAAACCCTCTAACTCTGTGATGAAACATTAGTGAATACAAACTTGAAGGGAAGGATGCTATTTGCTGAATCTTGCTTCCTACAGCAGCTAAAATTTCCTTATTGTTTTCTTAATCCAGAAACTAGTCATACCCTATGAGTCCCAATTCTTGCTTGAATAATCAAAAAGGCAAAATCTTCCTTTTCTTTTGTATACATTTTTGCATCTCTAAATATAGTTTTGTAACTATGTGCAGTGTTTGATGGTGGCACTGCTAAGAATTTTTTCAGTCTTTTTCTACTTTAACCCAGGTCTGTCTGGTAATAAAGTTTGCCATTTTATTTCTCTCAGTCTACTAGATGTCCAGATTCTTCAAATGACCGTCACATCATGACAAAGCACTCTAGCATCTACCCAACAGAAGAAGAGCTGCAGGCCATCCAGAAAGTAGTCTCCCATTCTGAACGTGCACTTAAGCTCGTCTCTGATTCATTTACAGAGCAAGAATCTGAAAAAGAGGAAGAAAATGAAGAGAGAGGGTAACACACTTGCATAGACTTCTCCTATAGGTAGTTACTGCAGTATTATGGAAACGTGAGGTTGACAGTATCAGAGTGCTGGAGACACTGTCATCCTGAACTGTCTGCAGAGCTTGTTGAAAGGAATGAATATGGATGCTGTTTCAGCAAAATGAGAGTTTAAAATGGCTAAAAAAGAAATCTTTTCTTTCTTACATGTGTATTTGCACTTTTTATTACTTAAACACTAGTTGGGTTAAAGCCCTACCCTCCCACCAAGTTTGTGATAACTGTGGCTTCCTCACTGAGTAGTTTTAAACTGTGTTTTCTGTCCTACAGCACTAGTTTAAACTGTATTTAAAAGGGGGTAGTGATGATAATGTATGTTTCTACAGAAAATACCCCTCAGTGCATAGCTCTGCAGTCAGTTGGCAGCTAGCTGTCACTTCAAAAATTGTAGAAGAAAAGCAGTTTTCCCACTGAACAAAGTTAAATCTGACTGTAATTAAATCTTTGTCCTTTTCCAGTGTATTTTGTAAGTAAGTACTGAACAACTTGTGCCTTTAGAGCAGTGATTCTCAGTGAAGGAGCCATGGCACCCGTACCCTGGTATCCTTGCATGGATGCCATGGGGTGCCGAGCAGTGTTAATCCTGTTAGGTGTGCAAGCATGATTCACAAGATAAACTGATAGGGTGCCTACACATGAGCAGCAAGGCTGCTCCAACATGTTGTAATTACTAGGGCTGTGCAAAGTTTTGGGTCCTATTTCGACTCGGAGGAGATTCGGTGGGCGAACCGCCAAATCCAAATCGAATCAGGGGACCAATTTAAAGGTCTGAATCGATTCAAAGCTCTCCGAATCTTCAGAAAAGATTCAGAGAGCTTTGATGATTCAGGCAGTCCCCGGTGGCTGCAGCAGGGAGCT